>NW_007729730.1:222182-223066 GCF_000696425.1 Galeopterus variegatus
GAGTGATAATTCTAAGGAAACTGAATGAGATACAAGAAAACTCAACTAGACATTATGATGAAACGAGGAAAAGTATACAGGACCTGAAAAAGGAAATGTACAAGGAAATCAATGTCCTGAAAAAAAATGTAGCAGAATTTGCTGAACAGAAGAAGTTATTCAGCGAAATAAAAAACACAATGGAGAGTTTAACCAGCAGGCTTGCGGAAGCGGAAGAGAGAACCTCTGAACTTGAAGACGGGCTATTTGAAATAACGCAAGCAGACAAAAAAAGAGAAAGAATCAAAGACATTGAAGAAAATCTGAGAGAGATATCGGACAACCTTAAGCGCTCAAATATCCGAGTCATGGGTGTCCCAGAATGGGAGGAAAAAGGAGATTGCATTGAAAACATATTCAACAAAATACTGGCAGAAAACTTCCCAGGTATAGGAAAAATCACAGATCTTCAGATCCAGGAAGCTCAACAATTTCCAAACGTATTCAACCCAAAAGGGCCTTCTCCAAGACATGTTATAGTCAAATTGGCAAAACTCAAAGACAAAGAGAGAATCTTAAAAGCTGCAAGAGAGAAGCGTCAAATCACCTATAAGGGAGCCCAATCAGGCTAACATCTGACTTTTCATCACAAACCATAAAAGCTAGAAAGGAATGGGAGGATATATTCAAAATACTAAAAGACAAAGATTGCCAGCCAAGAATACTCTACCCTGCAAGGCCCTTCCGAAATGAAGGGCAAATAGTATATTTCTCAGAAAAACAAAAACTGGGAGTTCACTACCACATGACCACCCTTACAAGAAATTCTCAAGGGAGTACTGGGTTTGGTCCCTGAAAAATAACTACCACTGCCATAAAAATGACAATCATGAAAAGAAAACAAA
>NW_007729730.1:223901-224628 GCF_000696425.1 Galeopterus variegatus
ATACCAAAACATGTGGGACACTGCAAAAGCAGTATTAAGGGGGAAATTTATTGCATTAAATACTCACCTCAGNTCCATTCCCAGCCCAGCCCAGTGTGCACAGAGAGGGGAGACGTCCGGCAAGGGAGGTGGAGACTCAGCAGAAACCACACACCCTGTGGGGCCACGAGTGTGTGATCCAGCAGCCCCACCTAGTGCGCTCAGAGAAGGGAGACATCTGGCAGGGGAGGCGGGAACTCCACGGGGACCACACTGCTGCTGCATGATCCAGCAGCCCGGCCCAATGTGTACGGAGCACAGAGACGTCCAGCAAGGGAGATAGAAGCTCTGTAGAGTCCACACACCCTGTGGGGGGGCCACCGCCATGTGATCCAGGAACAGGTAGGCTTCACTGCTGCCACCCGGCTCCATCCCAAGCCTGGCCTAGCACGCACAGAGCAGGGAGACATCCTGTTGGGGAAGGGGAAGCTCTGCAGAGACCACACGCTCTGCAGTGCCTTGGTGCATCCCAACAGCCCGGGCCAGAGTGCACAGAACAGGAAGAATCCTGTACGGGAGGTGGAAGCTCAGCAGAGACCACACACCCTGAGGTACCGCCCTGTGATCCAGCAGCCCAACAGAGTCCAAGCTGACCAGAGAGGTGGCTCCCCAGAGAGGCCCAATACAGGAGGCAACCACACACACAAGGCACTAGAGGCCAACTGAGCAGTCACAGAGGTAGCCATAC
>NW_007729731.1:0-5004 GCF_000696425.1 Galeopterus variegatus
GCATGCAAAACTCAACAATATTGTATGGAAGGATGAAAGAAAAAACAAATGCATAGAAATGTATGTAGCATAGCTACAAAGTTCACAAAGTGTTTACCTGGGGGATGCAGTTGGGAGGGCTACACAGCAGGGTTCAATGTCACCGGTGATATGTATCTTCAATGAGGTGGTGGACAGATGAGTGTTGTATTATTCTCTATGCATTTGTGTGTTCATGAAATGTTTCATGATATGTTTTAAAATAATAATGACATAGATTTTAAAAATAAATTAAGGTCAAGGGATGGGGAGAGGATAGTCAGTGGATACAAAATTGTGGAGAGATAAGAATAATAAGGTCTAGTGTTCTATAGCAATATAGGGAGACTACAGTCAACAACAAATTACTGTATAACTTCAAGTAGCTAGTTGAGAGATGTTGAACATTCCCAACACAGGGGTGGCAAATGTTTGAAGCAATGGATATGCTAAATACCCTGATATGATCATTGCACACTGTATAAATATACTCAAATGTTACAGTGTACTCCATAAATATATACAAATATCATAGGTCAATTAAGAAAAAATAAATTAAAAAGAAAAAAAATTAGGGACAGAAGTAGATTAGAGGTTACCAGAAACTGGGGGTAAGGAATAATAAGTTATTGCTTAATGGGTTCAGAGTTTATGTTTAGGAGATGAAAAAGTTATGGAAATAGATAGAGGTGGTGGTCACAGCATTGTGAATGTAATTATTCCACACAATTGTATGTTTAAAAATGCTAAAATGGCAAACGTTATGTTATGTACATTTTAACACAATAAAAATAAATAAAGTAAGGCCAATGGATTGTCAGCATCTGAAGATTAAAAAATTATTGGAGTGGGCATATTAGGGAAGGACAGAAAGTCTGGAGGTGGCAATCAGAGAGGAAGACACTTGAAACTGGGATTTTTGAGATGGTGCAGTTACTGATACTGAAAGGCCTACATGACCTTGAGAATAGATACCAAAGGCATTGAAGAGGAACAGATTGGGCCGGCCCGGTGGCGCACTGGAGAGTGCGCCGCTTGGGAGCGCGGCGGCCCTCCTGCCAAGGGTTCGGATCCCATGTGGAGATCGGATCCCATGTGGAGACCGGTTCCCGCTCACTGGCTGAGTGCGGTGCGGGCGCAACACTGAGGGTTGAGATCCCGTTGTTGGTCCCTGGTACGGGCGCGACACCGAGGGTTACGATCCCATTACCGGTCAGTAAAAAAGACAAAAAGGAAAAAAAAAATAGAGGAACAGATTAGTGGACATGAAGGAGCCTAGGAACTGAAAAGGCAGGGTTTTTGTTGGAGAATCTATGTGGATGTTGAAGGCTATGAGTAACAGGGCTAGAAGAATAGCACTATTCCTTGCATAAGGTAAGTTTACAATTAATATTTATTGAAATGAACTGAATTTCCCTAAATAAATAAATTATTGATAACCTACTTCATTCCAAAGATAGGTTTTTTTTTAGTATACATTATCAGTGATTGGTTGAACAATGTTCCATTGAACACACACACACACACACACACACACACACACACACACACACACCATGCCGTATGGATCACAGTGTCCTTCAGTAAAAACTAATAAGTATTTTACTTCTCGCAAAGGAAGTAGTGACATATAGGCATGATGTTATGGCTGACTGTCACCTACATGCTCATGCCTACAATTTTAAATGTCAGATGAAGGGATCTTGAACAGAGAGAGAGGAGTGAGCATAATGAGGAAAAGATTATCTGGATTATCTGTATGGACCACAGCATGCATCCTTGCAAAAGGTGAGAAAACCAAATGAAACCAAACCAAAAAACACAAGAGCACTGGGGGAGGGGGGAAATAGGGGGGAATTCTGTAAAAATACATTTTAAAAGGCACATCATACCAAAGGACAATGTTCAGAGGGAGATATATAAGGTAGTTATTTTTTATCCAGAGTTCTCCAAACGGTGATTATGCTTTTCAAATCTGAAAATTCTCTTAGGTAGTCTTAAAAGGAGCATTCCTTTTCTGAAGCTCTATTCCCCTAATCTATGTATCACTATCAATCTGCAGAAATATAAATTTTTCTCTACCATAAAACCCAGTACCTAACACACAAGTAAGCACTGGGTCAATGTGCTTGTGAAGTCATAGGAAGGAATTTCGCTTTGAAACCGTGGACAGCCTCTCACCCACCAGCAGCCTCTCAATCCTGCAGCTTAGGCAGCAGATTACTTGTTGGGTTTGATCTGTCTGTGATCATACAAGGCTCTCTTCTGCACACCAGAGATGAGCCTGGAGGAAGGAGTGGATGTACGAAAGCCTGAGTGATTTTCACTGCTTAAAGAACTTAGCTTTTCAATTGATCTCTGAGCTTCAGTTGCACCATCTGTAAGATGAAAGAGTCAACAGATCTATAAGATCTACTTTATTCACAAAATACATTAAATTCTAAACATTTAACTGGGGACACCATTGTCAAATAACCCAGGAAATCGATATATAATATATTTGGCTATATAGACATATAATTATGGCCTCATGATTTAGAGTAGTATATAATTGCTAAATTAATGATATACTTAGAAGTGCTGAAGAACAGATTTTATGAGTCATGCTATCTGATGTCATAAATGTTGATTGCATATAACAGTTTCTTGGTAAATATTATACTAGCTTTAGAGATAGTTGAGAAAGTTTTCAGATAAATGTGGCAAAATGACATAGGTTATGGAAACCACTTTCTCTGATACCTCTAAGTAAAAAATAATTTTTAAGAAGGCAACAAATTCTCCTGCATCAACTAAATAAAAGGCATAATGATTTGCCATAAACATTAAAAATTAAGTTTCCAGAAAAAGAAATGGAAAATTCTGGAGTGCCATGGATCTTAAGTACACCTCCAATCCTGGAAGAACTACCAAACAAAGAAGATCAATTGACGTTATGAGATTCTCATAATACCCTACCATTTTGAGAAAAGTGGACTAAGGGTGATAAAATAATCCAGGGACAAGCCAAGGAAAAAAATATCTAAAGGGTGGAAATCTTCCAAAAGTAGGCAATCCACATAGTCTAAAACTGAAGCATACAGTAAAAATACAGCAATCATTATAATAATACAGTTTCCTAGTGCCAGGCATATAAACGGTGAATAGAACACACAAAAATCTCTTTGTTCTTGGAGCTTATATTCTAAAAATAATAATACAATTATTTTTGTCATATTTTTCTTAAGTTTAGAGGAATTTTTGGTGGTGAAGAAATACTTGATAAAGTTTATCAACTCTTTCAGTTTAATGTCAGTTTATTTTTCTTCTGTCAAGTTTAAGCAAAATTAATTGACTTTTAAAAAGTAAGTAGCTGGGCCAACCCGGTGGCGCACTGGAGAGTGCGCCGCTTGGGAGCACGGCGACGCTCCCGCCGAGGGTTCAGATCCCATGTGGAGACCGGTTCCCGCTCACTGGCTGAGCGTGGTGTGGGTGCAACACCAAGGGTTGAGATCCCGTTGCCGGTCACTAAAAGAGACAAAAAGGAAAAAAAAAAAAAAAAAAAGTAAGTAGCTAAGGGCCGAGCCCATGGAGCACTCAGGAGAGTGCGACACTGGGAGCACAGCAGTGCTCCCGCTGCGGGTTCGGATCCTATATAGGGATGGCCGGTGCGCTCACTGGCTGAGCGCGGTGCTGCCGGTCTCAAAAAGGACAAAAAAAAAAGTAAGTAGCTAAGGGCCGAGCCCATGGAGCACTCAGGAGAGTGCGACACTGGGAGCACAGCAGTGCTCCCGCTGCGGGTTCGGATCCTATATAGGGATGGCCGGTGCGCTCACTGGCTGAGCGCGGTGCTGCCGGTCTCAAAAAGGACAAAAAAAAAAGTAAGTAGCTAAGGGCCGAGCCCATGGAGCACTCAGGAGAGTGCGACACTGGGAGCACAGCAGTGCTCCCGCTGCGGGTTCGGATCCTATATAGGGATGGCCGGTGCGCTCACTGGCTGAGCGCGGTGCTGCCGGTCTCAAAAAGGACAAAAAAAAAAGTAAGTAGCTAATATAGAACTATTTAATTTTTAAACAATCATTTGACATGCTGGTTATGTACTACAAATCTATCTATTCATCCCTCTATCTAGCATCCATATTAAACAGCAGTCAGTGGGCTACATTCCATAACTCATTTAGCCTACACAAAGTTTATATACAATTTTGAGAAAATATTGTACAAACACAAATGTATCACTTCTAACAGATCAGAAGGTCTGACAACACAGGGACCACAGTGCCACTTATGCACCTGCTCTGTTGGAGAAGTACCTGCACCCTCTGGATGGGACATGCCCTTTCCAGTCCCCAACATTCCCCTTTGAGCCCCAGCATTGAGGAGAGCATAAGCTGCTATTTATCACCTTGCTTGCACTGTGGTTTTTCTTTGACTAGAGAAATATTCGTCCATATTCATGTGGAAAATCTCAAGGCAGACTGAGAGGACTGAGTGAGTTTTCTTACACCCAGCCCATTTCAACCACTTAAATTCCTTCTGATTCCTGTGGACATTTTTAGCTTACATTATGTGCTTAGAGAGAGATCTAGAATGATGTTAACCAAAGCCCAGTACTAATTATTTTTCTTGGAGTACTTGCAGAAAGTACTTTTCTGCATTATGCAATTTTTCTTTGTGATGAAAATGTATCATTTTTATTTTTAAAAATTAGGCATTACTTATATATATGCACACATACATGTATATATAAATACAGTCACATGTTACTTAATGACAAGGATACATTCTTTTTTTTTTAAATTTATTTTGTCAATATACAATGTGGTTGATAATTGTGGCCCATTACCGAAACCTCCCTCCCTCCTCCCTCTCCCCCCTCCCACCCAACAATGTCCTTTCTGTTTGCTTGTCGTATCAACTTCAAGGAATTGTAGTTGTTATGTCTTCTTCCCCCCCCCGTTTTTTTTCTATGTGTGTGTGTGTGTGTGTGTGTGTGTGTGTGTGTGT
>NW_007729731.1:5935-10247 GCF_000696425.1 Galeopterus variegatus
GACTGGATGAATTCCATTTCTTTGGATATATTCCCAGCAGTGGGATAGCTGGGTCATATGGTAGATCTATCTGCAATTGTTTGAGGAACCTCCAAACCATTTTCCATAGGGGTTGCACCATTGTGCATTCCCACCAACAATGTAAGAGAGTTCCTTTTTCTCCGCAGCCACGCCAGCATTTATCTTTCGGTGTCTTTTGGATTTTTGCCATCCTAACTGGGGTGAGATGGTATCTCAGTGTGGTTTTGATTTGCATTTCCTGGATGCTGAGTGATGTTGAGCATTTTTTCATATGACTGTTGGCCGTTTGTATATCTTCTTTAGAGAAATGCCTGCTTAGCTCTTTTGCCCATTTTTTGATTGGGTTGCTTGTTTTTTTCTTGTAAAGTTGTTTGAGTTCCTTATATATTCTGGATATTAGTCCTTTGTCGGATGTGTATTTTGCAAATATTTTCTCCCACTCTGTTGGTTGTCTTTTAGCTCTGTTAATTGTTTCTTTTGCTGTGCAGAAGCTTTTTAGTTTGATATAATCCCATTTGTTTATTTTTCCTTTGGTTGCCCGTGCTTTTGGGGTCGTATTCATGAAGTCTGTGTCCAGTCCTATTTCCTGAAGTGTTTCTCCTATGTTTTCTTTAAGAAGTTTTATTGTTTCAGGGTGTATATTTAAATCCTTAATCCATTTTGAGTTGATTTTAGTATATGGTGAGAGGTATGGGTCTAGTTTCATTCTCCTGCATAGGGATATACAGTTATACAAGGATACATTCTGAGAAATGAGTCATTAGGTGACTTCATCGTCCTGGGAACATCATAGAGTGTGCTTACACACACCTAGACGGTACAGCCCACTACACACCTAGGCTATATGGTGTAGCCTATTGCACCTACTCAATAAACCTGTACAGCATGTTACTGTACTGAATATTGTAGACAATTATAACACAATGGTATTTGTGAATCTAAACATAGAAAAGGTACAGTAAAAATATGGTATAAAAGATAAAAAATGGTACAACTGTAAGGGCACTTACCATTGCATGGAGCCTGCAGGACTGGACATTGCTCTGAGTGAGCCAGTGAGTGGTCAGTGAGTGTGAAGGCCTGGGACATTATTGTACACTACTGTAGCCTTTATACATACCATGCACTTAGATTACACTAAATTTATTTTAAAAATTGAGAAATTGCACCACAATGTTACAATGGCTACAATGTCACTAGGCAACAGGAAATTTTCAACTCCATTATAATCTCATGGGACCACTGTTGTATATGCAGTCCATTGTTGACCGAAATGTTATGTGGTGCATGATTGCATATGTATGTGTTTATATAAATATACACATATGCATACATATGTATCTATGTTTGGGTGTGTGTATATATGCATATAAACATATACGTGTGTGTGTATGTGTTTGTGTGTTTGCGTGATGAAAAGTGGTGGAGGGAAATTGATACAAAGCACTCTTGGAAGAAAGGGAAGTATGCAACCCCTGGAGATAACTTACAAACATATACGTGTGTGTGTATGTGTTTGTGTGTTTGCGTGATGAAAAGTGGTGGAGGGAAAGTGATACAAAGCACTCTTGGAAGAAAGGGAAGTATGCAACCCCTGGAGATAACTTATGTACCTCTGCCTGAGTTAATACATTTTTTATTAATAATCTTCAGATATACCTCTAAGGATTATAACTTAGAAGGGAAGCGTAACTCATAAGTGAAGGAGTCATCAATCAAGCACTAAAACTTTTCAGGATTTCTAAATGGCAGTAGAAAAATGATTTTTTAAAACCACAGAAGGAAAACTTTTAAAAATTCAGAGTCCATTCGAGGGGAAACCACATCCAGATTAGGGAGCTACTTATTCTTTTTCTGAAAAAAGACTGACAAGGAATTTCATCTGAGTATGTAATGAGGTTTCAGTAACATCGTATCTAAAAAATCTTCCTGGCAGTTGTGTTTAATTTACAGAAATGTGTCATTTCCACCTTCAGATTATTCAGTGCAGTCCCCAAATGCTGTCTCCAACATGCTGTAAACCAAATGCTGATGAACAGACAGCAGTGAAGGCAATGATTTCACACCTGTTATGCTTTCAAATTATAGTTTTATTAGATTTTTTTCTGCTTTTTTGAAAAAATCTAATAGTGGCACTGATGTTTTCTATATTATAATTGACCCTAGCAATTATAAACTACTCCAACGATGCTGAAATAGGTAATAATTGAGAATCACAAAGCACACAAGCAACTGAGATTGAAATTTAGTGTTTCAAAGAAATTATCTGCTTCAAAATTATTCCAGTTTATCAAAGGCTATTTCTTACCTCGAAGGCTGATAAAGGTAAAAAGTGTTTTGACTAAGGTGTAACATTGTACTTTTTAATCCAGTCTTTGCATTTCATTTCTGCATTTTCTATTTCGTAGATTATTTTGTGCCTTCATTTCCTGGTTTCCTAAGGCGAGGACCATGCTTCACACAGGGTAGGTTCTCAGTCATTGGAAACTGGTAAATACCAGTTCCCATTTACCATACTCTCCTTTTTGAAAAAGCAAATCTTTCTTTGTCCTGAATCAATGTTTCCATTACAGACTTTATCAGCAACTGTTCGGCTATAGACGAATTCTTTAGCCTATTTCTCACACTCCAATAATAAAGAGAGAAAATTCAATAATTCTTTAATTGAGGTGGTGGGCACGCTGAGAGCACTGATTTCATCATCATATCCTGGGCACAGGTGCTGATGGTCAGCTCTGTGCCCCATGAATATGTAAAATCAATAAAATAAATTCTTTAACTTCATAGGAATATTTCGATGGTATACATAAGGCAATTATATGTTATATCAGATATAACATATTATGTATACATCTAAGGATATTTAGTGAATCAATGCATGTAAAGCACTTAGTAGGAATGCTGCATTGACCCACATTGCTCAATTCACATTAACTATCATATTATTTGTACATTCATTCAACAAATATTTCCTGAGTACCTAGTACACACCCAGCACTATCTAGTGCTAGGCATATCAATCAGTGAATAGAACACACAAAAACTTCTTCATTCACAGAGCTTATATTCTAATGGGGAAGTCAACTGATTAAATAAGTACAGTATATAGGATGTTTGAGGTGATGAGCACTATAGAGAAAAAGCCAGTAACAAAGGAAGAGAGTGCTGGGGGGCAGGTAGGAGGTGGGTGGTTTGCAATTTCGAATAAGGTGGTCAGAGAAGCCCTTGCTGAAAGGTGAGTGTATTAGTCCATTTTTCTATTGCTTATAACAGAATACCTGAAACTGGATAGTTGATAAATAAATGAAATTAATATCTCACAGTTTTGTAGGCTGGGAAGTCCAAGGTCCAGGGGACACTTCTAGTGCGGGTCTTCTTCCTGGCGAGGACTCTCTATGGAGTCCCATGGCAATGCAGGATGTCACATAGTGAGGATGGCATGAGACAGAGAGCCAACCTTCTCACTTGCTCTCCTTATAAAGCCATCAGAACCACTCCCTGATAACTCATTAACCCATTAACGATTAATCTATTTGTGAGGATGGGTCCTCACGATCCAATCATCTCCTAAAGACCTCATCTTTTAAATACCATAACCAGATTTCCCACTCTCTTAACATGGTTACAATGAAGATTGAGTTTTGCATACATGAACTTTTGGGGGATACATTCAACCCATAGCAGTGAGATTCAAACAGACTTGAAGGAACTAAGGAAAGGAGACGGGAAGGTATCTGGGAAAACGTATGTTCCCGGCAGAGGGAACAGCATGCGTGGGGAACAGTGAGGAGGCCAGGGTGGCTAAAGCCGAGGGACGTGGGACAAGTGGTAAGAGGTTAACCCTTGGCATTCTGTAAAGGAAAGGGCTGTATACACCCGACAGCCGCTGTATTAGTTTGCTAGGGCTGCCACAACAAATACACAGACTGGGTGGCTTAAACAACAGGTATTTATTTTCTCACTGTTCTGGAGGTAGAAATCCAAGATCAAGGTGTCAGCTGGGTTGGTTACTTTTGAGTCCCTCTCCTGGCTTGTAGATAGTCACCTTTTCCCTGTGTCCTCACATGGTGTTCTCTCTGTGTGTGTCTGTGTTTTAATCTCCTCTTCTCATGAGGATACCACTCATATTGAATTAGGGCCCACCCATAGGACCACATTTTAACTTAATTCCCTCTTTAAAGACCCTATCTCCAAAAACAGTCACATTCCAAGGTAGTAGGAGTTAGGACATCAACATGTGAATTTGGGGGGACACAGTTCAGCTCAGAACACCCACATTAATTTCCTCTGG
>NW_007729731.1:10755-19057 GCF_000696425.1 Galeopterus variegatus
TCAACATGTGAATTTGGGGGGACACAGTTCAGCTCAGAACACCCACATTAATTTCCTCTGGGGTCACACATACTGTGGTAAAATCCCCTTTCAACGAGGCCTCCTTCCCACTCCACAAGTCTGGTTATGGGATTCCAGCATCAGATGACCGCCTGGCCTTACTTCCATGTACAGGAATCACTTATAAGTTGGCCTGTATTTATTTTCTGCCTGCTCTCACCAAGTTTTGAAATGTTCCAGGATTCAAATGTTCCCAGGGATATGAGTTGCCTACATGAAATGAAATCATCTTACAACCTTTACAGAAAGGTAAGAAAGAGCAGGAACAACTGTTGAGAGAGGAAAAGGAAGTAATCACGGGGAAAATAGCTACTTGATAGTTTTCTAATTTCTCTATTTTTGAAGATAGTGCTAAAAAAAAATGCGTCCAAATGAATAATATAAGTTATCATCCCAAATTTCACACCTGCCACAGCCTCTCTCTCAGAGGCTTTGTCAAGAGCATCCTCCTTAGCAGAAGGGTTGGCTTTCGCCCTGCTCACAGAGCCACTGGAGGTAATGCTTGAGAACAAGCTTTACCCAAATCACACCGTGCTTTGTAGACCTTCCCTTCAGCTTAGGATCTTTCAGACCAATCAGGAGCCTTAGGCCAACCTCAGGGTCTACCTGGAGGTTTAATACCTGTCGACCACACCTGGCTTTAACCACATAACTCTCTTTTCCTTCAATGGCCCTTTCTTTTTCCCTCTGTACTGTTTTTTGGTCTTTTGGGGTTTTTTTTTTTTTAATTTAAAAAGACACTCACCCTATACACATTCCGTGTCTCAGGGCAAGTTATGTTAAAATAAAAAGAAAAGAAAATTCTAAGTCTGTAAACCATTTCTGTGGATTTTTGTCCAAACTTCGTTATGCCCTTCCTAGGCACATGGTAAAAGGTGTGAGCTGTTTTATGGCCCACACACTCTCTCTGGGTCCTGATGTTCTGCCACTTACTAGCCCTCTGTGACCTTGGGCAAGTTACTTAAGCTCTCTGTGCCTCATCCAAAAAAATGGACACAGATGTGTTTACTTCTTCGGGTGATTTGGAAAGCTGAAAAGAGTAAATACATAGAAGTACTTAAAAATTATATTTATTGAAGCATTCATATGCCACTGCACTGTACAAGTGTTTAAAAAATAAAGACACAGTTCCTGACAAGAACCTAACAGATTGCCGAATATACCTAAATCCATCGTCAGTCAGCGTATTACCTTTTAACGTGTAGGCCAAGGAAATCATTTGCTGGAATTAAGATCTCAGGATGAAAAGAAACCACACAACGGGCAATCAAAATGAGGTGGCTTCCCAGACTATCCAGGTGCCAGCAATCTCTGCTCATCAGGACTGATTTGTCTTACTCAAAAAGTCGGCAGAATCAAAACAGATTTTTTAAAATGCTTCTTATACTTTGATGGGACTTTTTTTTCCATTAGGGTCCAATTTCCTAACATTTTACTTGATCAGTGTTGGCAACCCCTTGGTTTATTAACAGGTGATGTGGACAGGTTAACTGCAGAAGGAAATTAGCACACATCAGGCACCTCAGTGATCACTGCCATTTGCAATCACCTTTAATTGTAAATGACTTGCTGCAGCTTCTCACCCACCCCTTGGGCAAAGGGTTTGGACAACACAAAAGCCTCACAGAATAGCCCCCTTCACTAGGCAAGAAATCTAGCACTGTGTCTTAACTATAAACTTGGCAAGGACTTATTTGAGTATATAAAATATGTAAGACAACTTAAATACAGCATGTTAGTTTCCTAGGGCTGCAATAAAAAAGTACTGCAAACTGAGTGGCTTAAACAGCAGAAATTTTTTCTCTCACAGTTCTGGAGGCTAGAAGTCCAAAATCCAGGTGTTGGCAGATGCCAGAAAAGGATCTGTTCCAAACCTCTCTTCTAGTCTCTGGTAATTCCTTGGTTCACGGCAGTATAACGCCAGTCTTCACATGGCATGCTCTGTGTGTGTCTGTTCAAATTTCCGCTTTTTATAAGGACACATCATAATGGATTAGGGCCCATCCTAATGACCTCGTGTTAACTTGATTACTGCTGTAAAATCCTATGTCCAAATAAGATCACATTCTGAGGTACTGGGGGTTAGGACTTTACCACCTGATTTGGGGGTAGGGGGACACACTCAACCCATAACACACACTGTACTAGCTCATTAATAGTAGCTCCGGCAACTGAAATTGCAAAGGGAAAGAGGTAGGTACCGCGTTGTATGGTAAAAACGTGGGCTTCAGGGTTATGCAGATGTGCATACACCTCACAAATCCTGACCTGGTCATCTATGAGCTGTGGTGTTAGGAAGTCACGTTATTAACTGCTGAATGGTAGGTCATAACTAACTAGCAAAATTTTTAACTGATTTTTTAAAAATACATTTATTTTATTTATTTAATAAATATGTACTTTACAATTATTTACTTATATAATCCTTATAACAACCCTAGGGGGTAGATACAGTTGTCACATTGAAGGCACACAAAAGTTAAGTAATTTACCCTTAGTCATAAAACTAGCAAGAAGCAGAGACACAATTTGAAACCAGCAGCCTGGCCTAAGACCTAAGGGTTTAATCACTGTACCATGCAGTAGATCATGTCCTGTGGATCTTTGCTCAGAGAGTTTTACTGGCTTCCCATCTGACTCCAAGGGAGAGCCAAGGTCCCTAGCACGGCTTCCAGGGCTGTAGAAGACGTGGCCCCTGCCAGCTCTGTGGCCTCATCTCCTACCACTTCTGCTCCAGCCACACTGCAGTTCTTGAACACGCAGGCACTCTGCCTCAGGGCCTTTGTGCTCACTGCTGCCTCTGGCTGTGACGCTTTTCCCCGAGCAGCCACAGGACCCAGGCTGGTTTTTTGTTCAAAAGGCACCTGCCTCTCCACTGGCCACTCTCCATGCACCTCATGCGGTTTCATTTCTCTTGGTGTCACTCATTATCACCTGATGTCATACATGTTTATCGGTTGTGTGCAAATTGTTTCTCAGTCCCCACACTCAGCAGAAGCTTCAAGAGGTTCATAAAGAATACAGGCAACATAATAAAGCAATACAAGTAATAATAGAAAAGACTCGTGAGCTTCACAAGTCTTTGTGTTTGTTCACTGTTGTAATCCCAGTGTTTAGCGCATGATAGGTACTCAATAAATATTTGAAAATGCATAAACGAATTAATACAGTAGGTGACTACTACTGGGCCTGGTCTGTAGGTTATGTCCAATAAATAATAACTGCAATTTTTTAAAAATGTGGAAACTAGAATTGATTGAATGTAGCACAGAATTGGGTTGAGAACAAAATCATCTCGGTTGTGGGATTTTTTTTTGTCTTAATATTTAGGCAGATGCACGTTGCTGAAATTTACCCTGCACCGGTCTTTCCAAATTGCACTTGGGCACGGTGCCTGTGATGTAAAAAGCACTTGGGGAGGAAGGTTGAGAGAACCATAAAGAGAGGGAGAGAGAAAGGAGAAAATAGAGGGGGAGGGAGGGTGGAGGACAGCAAAAGAGGGAGAAAGGGAGAGGAGGAAGTTTGAGTGCCTACTGTGTGCATTGTGCTAAGGTGCTGGCATCATAGAGGTGAATGCAGGGTGGGCCATGAAAAGTTTTCTTTCTGGTTGCTGGGACAATTCCCATGATAGACAGTGTCATACGACAAAGCCATTCTGCTGAGTGTATCGGTCTGGTTGTCTGCCTGGAGGTGTCCTCTCAATGCTTCCATTCTTCATTCCTCATTTATGAGGGAAGGGATTTCCTCAGAACCCCTGAATCCACATGATAAGCCACAGTTGTACCAAGATCAGCATGAAACTTGTTAGACATGGAGGACTTTCAGAGACACTTTCCATCCTCAGCGACCCAGAGCCGTCTCTCAGCCTGATGTCAACTTATTTTCTCATTGCCTTGCAAAAGTCTAGACGAATTATTTTCTGAAGGGCTTTTTTGGTCTCTTCCTGCTGTTCTCAGCAAGAAAAAAAAAACAATAACTTGCCAGTGACTCTGGGTGCCTGTGTCATCTCTCTGATAATAAATGACAACATCAAAAGGCTAGCAGAGGCAAACTCACTCCATAGGAAGTACATGTTGGCTTGACAATTCCAAATGTTTAAAAGAAAAATAGGCCAAGCCTGGGTTACAATGTCTATGACTAATGAAAATTACGCCAGCTGCTACACCTCACTGGGCTGAAACCAGAGCCAGTGTTACTAGGTGGCTGTGCTACAACGATGCTTTCTCAGTCCAGCCCCAGCATCCTCCTGTGGAATGTCCTTATCAGCATCGAAACTCACCACATTCCACACAGATCTTTCTGGCATGGGAAGCGTGAGACAACGCTGCTATATAAGGTTATTTTCAGCTGCCTTCAGTGACAAAGCTTCATGTGACAGGAGGAAGGGGAGACTTCTTCTTGGATGACACAGTTTGGGAGTAGGACCACAAAATGCAGAAATGTGCTGCCATTCACGATGCCTGACATGAGTGTGCACTCCATATCTGAATGTGTGTGCCCTTTTTTGGAATCTAGAAAGCTGACACCTGGGGGCGTAGCTTACAAATGCACGTTCTGTATTTATATTCACTATATAGATGTGAGAGGGTGAGCATGATGATTACTTAACTTTCAGAAAATTGAAGGGAGATGGAATTCTGATTTTCAGGTAACTTTCTACTGACTATGACTTTTCAGACGTTTGACCAAAGCTCACACTGCAGAGGATGGATCAAGGGAAGACAGAAAGGGAACCAGTACGTGTGGTGTCTGACATGGGTGGTGGGGTGGAATGTGTGTATCCTCCTCGGGATATATTTCTAAATTTAATATTACAATAAATTGTATTTTCTGGATATGCACCAACTCCTTTGTTTATCCAACGAACATTTATTTACAATATGCTCTGCTGACATGAAAGGGTGGGAAGGAAAGAGAGAAGAAGCAGGAATAGGAAAGTGATCCAGAAATGTCCTAAATCAAGTATCAGGGGAAGATTAAGAATTGACACTTCCTAAAACAGTTGGTAGTTTTGCCTTACTGGGAACATAAGAAAATGGGAAATGCATTCCAAATTATGAAATAAATCTCTTACGATAATAAAATACAGAAGAAATCACTCTGTGATAGAAGGTAGTAGAAAATTGAAATCTGTCCCCTGTGGTATCTAAAGTTGTTTATTTTTTTACTCCTAGGAAACTAGAAAATACAGATTTAGATCAAAGTGTTTTTCCAAATCACTGAATTGTAGAAAAATAATTTCTTAAATGTAGAGGGAACCATTCTTGCAGTGGTGGAACACATTTGGATTTCATCCCATTTCCTTTTATCCTCCAAGTCAGCAAAAGCCTATTTTAGTGGCATTCTCATGAGACACCCGTACACAGCCATAAAACCAACCTATAAAAAGTTTACAAAAAAAGTCTTAGAAAGGATCAACTAAGAAAAACTTATTTTTAAAGTAACTTCTTATATTGGATATACATGAGAGTTATTTTTAACTCTTCAACTGAGCTCTTTTCAGATAGCACTTAAAGAAAACAAAATATGATGAAAATAATTCCAAGAGTACATGATTCAAAGGACAGTATGAGCATCAAAAGAGAAAAAAAATTAATTATCAAAGAGGTCTATTAGGAATTTATCCCCAAGTCATTGGTAAAAATTGAAATTATATGCATGGCATCAAAATTAATTCATCTTGGGATTCTGCAATACTGCAGACTGTGCCTTAGACATGTTCAAAAAACGTTTGATTTTAAATGAATAGAAATAAACATCTAGAGAAAGAAACACATGTGCTCGAAAATGCCTAGATCAAGATAAGAACATGAGAAGGCCTATACCAATCAACCACAATTTACTGGCCGTCTGTGAGGTGCCCCTCTCTGTTCTAGGTATGTATGTTACAAGGCCTCAAAAGAATGATGACTAATTTAATCAGTGGTTCAGTATTAATCTCTAGGTTCATGCCTTTCAATCTGGGATAGTCATACCTTAGGTAAAGTTGTGCACCAAGGATTATATAAAGCCAAGGGTGAATAGAAGGCGTTTCTCTGGAGTGCTCATTTATGCCAATACTTTTGGGGGAAGGGTTATTAAAATAATGGTGATATTACAAAGTAGAATGCAAAAGTCTGTTGAATTTTAAAAATCAAACCAAAAGGCTTCAAATATATTCCAGGCATGAAGCAGGCTATTTGAAGCTACGTGTTTGTTCGCTTCGGCTTGAGGGGTGCTTTGGTGGAAAGTTCAAGAAGCATATCTCTGGGCCCTTTAAATGGGTCTGGAATGCCCAGCGGAAATGTGTGCTGGACGCATAGAGAGAGCTACCTCAGACAACAGCTTTCTAGACTCTAGGCTCTAGACTTTTGCAAATCTGGCCGCCATTCGTGTGGTCTCATGCAATTCTCCTGGAGTCATGGCCTTCATCTTTACAACATTCCTCATCTCTTATTCCCCATCTCAGCCCTTGGCTTGAGAAGTGGATTTGACCATCGTCTACTCTCTGCATACTGAAAGTAAAGTGGGTTCCTGTGCCCCTCCGTAGCCAGGCCAGCACCCTGTTTACTGGGAGTGGTGGAGAGACATATAGTGCAGGAAGACCACAGATCTGGACTTTAAAGCCAGAGAGACCCAGATTTGAATCTCCTTTGATCTTCAGTTTACTCATCTGGGAGATGTTGCTAAAAATAACTTTTTGTTGCTATTACATCGTGTGAGATACAGTGCAGTGCTTAGCTCTTAGCTCAGCATACAGAGTGTGCAGAAAGACAGTGATTGTTAGATCCCTTCCTACCTTTACAAGCACACTTGATAGTGACTGCTTAAAAACAGCACTTTGTGAAACCCACAGGACACTGGCATAAATACATTCCTGCTCTTTCAATGTAAAGACCATCACTCTTTTTCTAACAAAGGTTTTCATCTCTTTACATACCCTTCCCCTGTGTTAATACGATAGCTTCTTAATCGGTCTCCTAGCTTCTCTCGTTGGCCTCTTTGATGGTCAATTTCATATGTCAACTTGGCTAGGCCACGGTACTCAGATATTTGGTCAAACACTATTCTGGGTGTTCCTGTGAAGGTATTTTTTGGATGAGATTAATAAATCAGTAGACTCCGAGGAAAGCAGATGACCCTCCATCGTGTGTCTCTTCTCTGCTCACCTTGCTCAGAGAAAAAGCCATGCTCTCACAAAGGCCCGCTGCTGTCCTCGTGATCGGGCACTGCTGCCTCTCTGGTCCACTCTCTGCCATCCTGCTGTGGCCACACTGGCCTCCTGACTGTTCCTTGAGGCTCAGATTATTTACACCTGCTGTTACCCCACCTAGAACATTCTTTCCCCAGAAATCTCCCCGACTCTCTCCTTCATCTCTGAGTTTTTGTCACCTTCTCAGAAAAGTTCTTTCTTCATCACTAATTAAATCACCTGGGCACTCTCCGTCTGCACTGCGTGTCCTCCTCATGCAGACTCATTTTTCTCTGTGGCACTTGCCACCTTCTCACGTGCTCTGTCATTTGTCGGTTTCTTGTTGGGGCTCTCTCGTCATCACTCGAATACACGCTGCTTGAGGCCAGGGGCCTTTTACTCTCAGCCTCCTGACTCAGTAAATATTTATTAAATGAATGTATAAATAAGTACTTTCTTCCCCAGGAAAATTACTCTATCGCCTATCTGTTCTGTTTTGCATTTCCAAACTTTCTCTGTTGGCTCCTTCTCAGCATTAAAAAAAAACTTCAAGGGCCGGCCCGGTGGCGCACTGCTACAGTGCACCGCTTGGGAAGCGCGGCGGCGCTCCCGCCGAGGGTTCGGATCCCACGTGCAGACCGGTTCCCGCTCACTGGCTGAGCGAGGGGCGGGCGCAGCACCGAGGTTTGCGATCCCGTTGCCAGTCCCGGTCCGGTACGGGCTCGACACTGAGGGTTGCGATCCGTTGCCGGACACGAAAAAAGACAAAAAAGGAAAAAAAAAAAAAAAAAAACTTCAAGATTCCTTATTTTAGCAAAACAAAACGATACAACAAAGACAAACCAACCTTTTCCTGTTTGCATTCTTAGCCTTCTGCCCTTATCGCTGTATGCCACCACCCTGGGTCACTTCCAACCCTGGGTTTCAGCTACCACATACACACTGACGACTTCCACAGAAGTCATATCTCTAGCCCAGCACACTCTGCTGGAGCTGAAAGTCCTATCAGGCAGCTGCCTAGTGTGCAGCACCTGTGTGCTTCACAAGCATCTCAAACTCAACCTTTCCAAC
>NW_007729731.1:19735-20895 GCF_000696425.1 Galeopterus variegatus
GTTGCCGGACATGAAAAAAAAAAAAAAAGGAAAAAAAAAAAAAAAAAAAAAACTTCAAGATTCCTTATTTTAGCAAAACAAAACGATACAACAAAGACAAACCAACCTTTTCCTGTTTGCATTCTTAGCCTTCTGCCCTTATCGCTGTATGCCACCACCCTGGGTCACTTCCAACCCTGGGTTTCAGCTACCACATACACACTGACGACTTCCACAGAAGTCGTATCTCTAGCCCAGCACACTCTGCTGGAGCTGAAAGTCCTTTCAGGCAGCTGCCTAGTGTGCAGCACCTGTGTGCTTCACAAGCATCTCAAACTCAACCTTTCCAACACTGAAGCCTACATCATTCCCCTAATAATCTGCCTTTTTAGGTGATAACCCTTACCAAGTACTCCCTGCAGATGACACCCTTGTCCACCCAACTTGCCCAAGCCAGAAACCCAGGTTCCCCATGCCTCCTACCTCTTCCTCAGCCCCATCTCCAAATTTTCATGAAGTTCTCTCAACTTTACCTCCTAAATAGCTTTCAACTCCACCTTCTCTTCAGGGGCCCAGTTCAGACCCTCCCACCTTTTGTTCATCACTACTGGTCCTTTTAATGGTCCTTCCTCTTGTCTTTTCCCTTCTGTCTTAATCCTCCATGGCTGCCAGAAGTAGTACCTCTGAAATGCAAATCAGATCCTGGCATACCCCAGCTTAAAACCCTTTCTTGGCTCCCCACAGCTTCAAGAAGAGAGTCTAAAATCTTTTAAGATCTAAACCCAACCCACCTTTCCTACCTTGTTTCCTGCCACATCCCTCCCGATCTGTACTTGACACAATGAATGCTGCTCCCTAGGCTTCATCCCGTCAGGCCTTCTTGCCTTTATTCCTGCTGACACTTCTGCCTGGAACTCCCATCTCCCTTTTTATTTACATGGCCAATACACTTTTCTTAAAGACTCACCTTGCACGACTTCCTCTTCAGAGTGATTTAGAGACTTTCTGGGAGCTCTCAAAGCATCGCATACCTACTTCTCCTAGCATGTATTACCCTGAATTGGCTTGGTGTTGTCAACCCCATGCTCAGCCAGTGAGCTAACCGGCCATCCCTATGTAGGATCCGAACCCGTGGCCTTGGTGCTATCAGCACCACACTCTCCTGAGTGAGCCACAGGCCA
>NW_007729731.1:21196-29224 GCF_000696425.1 Galeopterus variegatus
ACCGGCCATCCCTATATAGGATCCGAACCCGTGGCCTTGGTGCTATCAGCACCACACTCTCCTGAGTGAGCCACAGGCCGGCTATTACCCTGAATTGAAGTTGATTTACTTACTACTTCCATCTTTCTAAACTTTATATTTTTTTAGGGCAAGGAATATGTCTTTACACATTTTTTTATTCCTCATTCTTAACTCAGTTTCTGGCATAGAATAAGTGCCCAATAAATCTCATTTAATGCAATAATAAATCTTATTTAAATGAAATAATGATTTTCTTGTCAGTCCCTAACATAGCATAAAGCTAAATAAATCTTAATTAACTAAAATAAATGGAATGTGACACTCAGGGCAGCTTGAGATTAACTATACGAGTGTGGGTACTTTCACCAGGAGCCTGGGGAAAGGATTCTAACACTGGTGGGGTGAAGGCTCCTTCCCTATGTCTTCCAGGGCAATGTGTCAAAAATGAGCAGAGCAATTTAGAGCTGTGACTGGGGTGGCAAGTGATAATGAGAAGGAAGGAATGACTTGGAGCAGGGGGCTTGTCAACAGCTAACCCCAAGTCACTCAAATGCTCCCATTAGCAGGAGAAATAACAGAGTAGAGATAGTCCAAAGTCATGGCATAGAAACAACATGACCAGTGGCCATGGAGGAGAAGTTGGATGCTTCCCAAGGAGAATGCCTCGTCCACACTCAAGAACCCTTTTGGGGTAATGATGGGAATAGGAAGACTAAAACTCTGTTGATTCCTTTCTCGAGGGTAAAGAGCCAAAGCTCTCTTATAATGTGTACATCAAGGTACATGGGTTAAATTCTGAATATAACACACCTCTCATTAAAATTCTATTGTGATCAGTTCCTGTTCTACTAGAGGAAGCTTCTCAAACATGATGCAGAAAAGAAGATAAGTGCAAATGGGTGTGTGGGGGCCAACTGTCCAAGTCATTGACCACATCGTTGAACATGAAAAGATAAAGGACAGAGCTCTGTGCCACAAGACTAAGACTTCCTTTTAGTTTCATATTAATTCATTAATTCAAACTGCTTGGGACCAGTGGTTCCACATATTCCTAATTGGTCTGGATGTCATCATCCAGGCTTTGTCACAATACTATGACAAGACAGCTTAGGAAATGCCTGGCTGAAATCCCTTACACTGTATTTATGGCAGTGGTTATAACATTCTGCAAAGGTGATGCATGTCTACTTGGGAAGGTCTCTGAACCTCTGTTTCATTCAGAGTATCTCTAGCAAGAACTTCTTTATATATTCAGATTTGGGATAAGGATTCTACTCTTAAAAGAAAAAAGTGTTTAAACCAGTTATCTATGGCATGAACCAACTTAGCAATTTGATTTAAAAAAGGAAACTAGGGGCCAACCCCGTGGCTCACTCAGGAGAGTGTGGCACTGGGAGCACCATGGCTGCGGGTTTGGATCCTATATAGGGATGGCTGGTGCACTCACTGGCTGAGCGTGGTGTAGGCGACGCCAAGCCAAGGGTTACGATCCCCTTACCGGTCGCAAAAAAAAAAAAAGGAAACTAGAAGAGTTTAGCATAATCCTTCTCCTTGCACACAGGTTGATTCAAAGTAATCATGATTTTCCTTTCTGAGGATAACCAACAGAGTGAAAAAATAACAAGCCTTTGGAGTTAGATACATGTGTTCTGTGTGCCAAGTTTTCTGCATTCAAGATATATGACCCCTAGGCAAGTTACTTAATTTCCTTGGCCTAAATTTTCTTATCTGAAAAATGTATATAATGCCGATTAATTGTGTTATTGGGTGGATTAAACTAGATGTAAAATTCTAGAGAAAATGTGAAGAAGCATTGTGAGTTTTTTTAATTGATTCATTCTAAAATTTTTTCAACTATTGACATTTTGCTAGCATGATGCTTAGGTATCTGTACATGTCAGAATCCTCATTTCCCTCATTTTGAAGGTCAGTATATTTCCTCATTCAATCACCTGGTCACTTTATGTTCTCTGTACATTTGTTTGCATATATTTATTGAGCACTTACTATATGCCAGGCAATGTTCTAAACACCAGGGGTACAGCAGTGAACAAAAGAAGTCAGGCCCATGCTCTCAGAGAACTGTTAATCTAGTTGCTAGATGAGTTAAATTTTGGAACAAGTTCAAGTGCTAAACTACCAATGATTCCATCAACCAGAAATAGAATTTTTCTGGAGTGAGAGATGAAAACTTCTCTATAACACCTCAATATTCTCTTAAATTTCCTCTTCTGTCTTAAATTCATTTTTCTCAAGAGGAGATTTCTTCTTTCTTTTCCAGATTGAAGATCATTCTTTATAGAGAGAATAGAAGCAAAATAAAAGTTCCAGAATTCTATCTTCTCTCTCGCATATTTTAATATTTTCCCAGATTTTCTGGGCAGTATCTGTCCTTCTTTGCTCTTCTTTGTGCTATGAAAATAGTTTTCAAAGCTCCTTTGACTTCTACCTCATTATGGTAGAAAAGTACTGACAATATCTTCTTTCTACTTGTCTTTTCTAGTAGATTCTTTAACATCTGAATTTATGAGTAAATACCTGAGCTCAGCAGAGACCTCCTGCAGTATCACTCCCTCTAATTTAATTACCTGGTACATTCTTTCTCTCTCCTGAGTCATACTCCCTTTTAGAACTCTGGCCAAAGCGCTGAAATTTTGTAAAAGCCTTCCTAAAATCTGAGATCATAATGATTCTCTAGATCACTGCTGGCCAATCATAGCCACATACACAATTATAAACTTCCTAGAAGTCACATTATAAAAAGTAAAATGAAACAGGCAAAATTAATTTTTGTATGTTTTATGTAACCCAATATATCCAAAATATTAGCATTTCAACACATAATTCATAAAAAATTTTTAGTGATGTATTTTGCATTTTTCTTTTTGTACTGAATTTTCAAAATCAGTTGTGCATTTTGGTACTTACAGCACAAGTCAATTCAGACTATCTTTGTTTCAAGTGCTCATTGGCCGCATCCCCCTACCAGCTAACATGTTGCCCAGCACAGTTCTTGATCCAGCGTGCAGAAGCCATTCATGCTACCTATGGTTTCTTTTTATATTAAATTAATTATTTCTCATTAAAGCATTTGGTTTGCAAAAGCTATGACAAAGGATAATAGTCCCTTCAGTTCTAAAACTGAGCCAGTTTAAAGTAGTTTTTTCTATATTATGAACTCAAGTCTTGTGACTTTTACTTCTTCTCTTTCTCATAACTTACATATTAATGTACCCAACAATATCATTTGAAATACTCAGCACCTTAGTAGGAGGCCACTAAACATCTCCACTCTCCATTGCTTTTCATCTTCAGTGTCTCAGCTTGTCATTAAAAAACATAGATTAATCTAGCCTTAAAAGATATCCAGCAAGGGGCCGGCCCGTGGCTCACTCGGGAGAGTGTGGTGCTGATAACACCAAGGCCCCGGGTTCGGATCCCATATAGGGATGGCCGGTTCGCTCACTGGGTGAGCGTGGTGCTGACAACACCAAGTCAAGGGTTAAGATCCCCTTACCGGTCACCTTTAAAAAAAAAAAAAAGATATCCAGCAAGTAAACAAATTGGAAGATGTTTGATTTCATTAATAAGCAAATAAATGCAAAATGAAAGAATTGGGAGCTATTTTAGCCTATAAAATTAGCAATTTATTTTTAATTGACAACACCCTATGAGGATAAAAACCTTGAAAACTGTTTTTTGCACACTGTTGGTGGTATTGGCACACACTTTTAAGAAAACACTTTGACAATATGAGTCAATAGTGTTAAAAATGTTTATTCCATTTTATTCCATAATCACTCTCCAGGGGATCTATCCTATAGAAATTATCAGAAATACTGACCATAATATTCATATGGAATGCTTACTTCAGAATTATTTATAAAAGCAAAGTGAAAACAACCTAAATGTCCAAAATGGGAGGTAAGATAAGCAAATTACACTATGCTCATTAGGCGTCATATTGAATATGTATTAAAATTATGATTATAAAAATCTTTCAGCAATAATAGAAATATAAGAATGATATGTTAAAGAGAAGCATATAATGAAACTATTTGTTTATATTTATAGAGAGACAGACAGACAGAGTATTATGGACTGAATTGTGTCCCCCAAAAATTCATATGTTGAAGCCTTAACCCACAAGGTGACTATATTGAGAGAGAGAGCCTTTAGGGAGATAATTAAGGTTAAATGAGGTCATAAGGGTTGGGCCTTAATTTGATAGGACTAGCGTCCTTATAAGAAGAGACACCAGAACTCACTTTCCCTTTCCACATGCACACAGAGAAAAGGCCACGTGAACACACAGCAGGAAGGCAGCTGTCTACAAACCAGGAAGAGAGGCCTTACCATGAAACAAATCAGCCAACACCTTGATCTGAGACTTCTAGCCTCCTGAACTGTGTGAAAATAAATATATATTGTTTAAGCCAAACAGTCTGTGGTATTTTATTATGACAGCTCAAACAGATTGTATTACTCCATTTCTGTTGCTTATAACAGAAATACCTGAAAGTGCATAATTTGTAAAAACAAAACATTTATTGCTTACAGTTTCAGAGGCTGAGAAGTCCAAAGTCCAGGGAACACATCTGGTGAGAAGCTTCTTTGGTGGTGACATCAACAATGCAGGGTATTATATGGCAAAATGGCAGAAGCTGAAAGAGAAAGAGCTTCTCATGATCTCCCCTTTTAAATCTAACAGAACCACACCCATGACCACTGTTAAAACATCGATGTATTAATCCATTGTCTAGGGCAGGCTTCTCACAATCTAATCACCTCTTCAAGGCCCCACATTTCAATTACCATAATAAGATTTCTTATCCTCTTAACACTGTCACAGTGGGAATGAAGCTTCCATGAGTTTGGGGCAGACATCCAATCCACAGCACAGACTAATATACATATATGTGTGTGTATGTGTGTGTGTGTGTGTGTGTGTGTGTGTACATACGTACATATTTCTATGAACCATGCAAATCAAAAAAAAATTGAAAATAATGGTTCTATTTGGGTAGTGGGAAGTAGGTCTTTTGGATTAAACATACTCCATGGTTTTTTTTTAAATGTTGCAATCTATTTAAATAAATAAAATTAATTTGCAGATTTAAAAAGTCATTTATATGATGTTAAGGTGTTGCAGAAGCATATTCTGTCACTGTCCGGTGGCCCAAGAAAGGATCTGGATCCTGAACCTAGTCCCTAAGTAGCTGTGAGACCTAAGTACACTTCTATAATGCTTCTTGGCCTCAGTTTTCTCATGTGCAAAATGAGGAAAAGAAGTGATCTCCGTTGTGGTTTTGTAGTGAAGATCAAATAAGATAATATTTAGGAAAGCAATTTGAAAGAAGAAAAGCATTATACCATTTCACGTTGGTACTGTTATTAAAATTCAGCTCTGTAACTACACTGTGTATTGGATTTTGGCAAAAATAATCAAAAGACATTGACTGTTGACTGCATGTATATTTTGTTTCCTTTTTAGATTGGTTGATGATGGAGGATGCTTCAAGAAATTGATGTAGAAGAAGTAACAGTGCTGCTAAATGAGTGTGGTTTCTCCATATCTTGCTCACGTCAGCTTACGTCCTACTCAGTTTACTGCTGTAGGAAATGTTATTTTGAGAATTCTACTTCTCGAGATTGTTTTTAAAACTACTACTTGAGTTATTAATCCATTTAGTAGCTACTACAATTACATTTTTCTGTGCTCTTTTTTTTCTGATTTGGTAAAGCACTGAGATTGTCAAGAGAAATGAATGTACCAGTTGTGCATGTAAATTCAGTGCAAAAAGCAGTGGAAAACATATTGGGTATCCTGAGAGTTTTAAATACTGAAAATAGGGGCCATATTTTTACACTTACATACCAATCAGTAAGACATTTGTTCTGCTAACTTGTTATTAAACTTGGTTTTTAATGAATGAATTCATTTATTCAAGAGATGTTTGCATTCTAACACAGTTGGAATGTGTCAGGAACTATCATAGGTATTGACCAGAGAATAAAATAGAAATGGTCACTCAAGGAGTTTACAGTCTTGGGGAGGGGTGTGGAAGGACTCTACATAAGCCAACAGATAAAGAAATAAAAAATTACTATCAGTGATGAGTATGATAGAAGGAATTCTGTGCCTGAAAAAGACTACTAAAAAAGGACTCTTCTTGAGAGTGGATGGTTAAGGAGGGGTGCTGAACAGGTGACCACCAGAGCCAGGAGAATAAGGAAGAGAAGGAGCCCACATATACGAAGGGTCTTCAAAAAGTTCATGGGAAGATTCTGTTATTGTTAATTTCCTTTTTCCATGAACTTTTTGAAGAAGCCTCAGAGTTGGGAGAGAAGAGTCACAGGCAGAAAGCAATGCATACATGCTGACGGGGCATGACTGACTTTGTTCAAGGATCTGAAAGAAGGTCAGGAGAGCTGAAAACTACGGAGTGTGAGGAGGACAGGACCACGATGTGATTGAAGAAATGCAAAAAAGCCAGCTCAAGGTGGGCTTGTACCTCTGAAAAGAAGTTTTGTTTTTATTCTGGATGCAATAGAAAGCCATTGAAATATTTCCACCCCTGCCCTCTGCCCCCTACTTATTCAGCTTTGAAATTTTTTATTTTCTATTTTTTTAAATAATTAGTACGTACAAACAGTAAATAACTCAATAGGAACAAAACGTTATTAAGAATCAGACTCTCCCATATCTCCCACTCCTAATCCTGAGTCCTCTCTCCAAAAGGTACAAATGTTGCCCATGTATAGCTGTGTAAGGGGTAGAGATGTATGCAGCATACACATTGGTGGCTTTCACAAAAACACTATTCAGTGTGTATAGAGAGCATGTGTGTAACGTATACACACATTATCCTGCACTTGGCTTTCTGTTGTACTTAATATATTTTAGTAACTGTTTCATATCAATGCATTCAGAATTTCCTCACTATTTTCTTTCAGTAGCTGCTTAATATTCCATTAAAGAAATATCCCATAATTTATTTAATGTTTCTTATTTGGACATTTAGCTTGTTTCCAACTTTTGCTGTTACGCATAAGGACACAATGAATATCATTATTCAAATTTTTTTCCACATGTGACTATGTCAATAATAAATTTCTAGAAATGGAATAAATTTCTAGAAATATGCATTTTCAATGTTTATAGATCGTGCTGTCTTGCCCTCCAAATTGCTCGGAACAATTATTTAACTCCAATCAACAGTATATGAAACAAATTATTTCTCCATTATATTTCTTCAAATAGTGCATTATCAAACATTTTTGTTGTTGATTGTTTTGGGGGGAATGGGTGGGTATATAGCAGTTTTAGCTGGCATTTCACTTACATGTGAAGTAGAACATTTTTCAAAGGTGCGAAATTCATTCGTATGTCTCTTCCTATGAATGTTTTCTTCATGCTTTTTGCCAATTTTTCCTTTGAGTTATTGGCTTTTGCTAAACCATGTGTATGTATTTTATCCAATTGTTGTTTAACACTCACTTTGCATGTTGTGATTTTTATCCATACAAAATTTTCTTTTTATTTTTATGTTATTAAATTCATTAGTCTTGTCTTTTATAGTTGGTAACTTTTTTATAATGTTTAGAAAGGGATTTTTTTTTCACTCTCATATTATTAAAAATAATTATCCAGTATTTTTACTAGTATTTTTATGGGTTGTTATGGTTTGTTAAATATTTTTTAAATATTTAATCAATCTGGAATTTATTTTGATAAAAGGAGTAAGGTGGGAATTCAAATTAATTTTTTTTCCAGATGGGCTACTGAATTGCCCCACAACTGTATTATCTATTAAATAAGCCATCATTTCTCTAGTGATATGAAATTCAAATATTATTATATTCCAAATTCAGATTCAATATATATTTGTCTTCTTTTATACTCTGTATCGTGCTCATTTATAAAAATATATATTTGCCAGTAATAAAGTTTTAATTATTTTTTATAATATTTGGTATGAATAGGTACCTTTCATTAGTCTTTCT
>NW_007729731.1:30089-37235 GCF_000696425.1 Galeopterus variegatus
AAAAAAAAAAAAAAGATATCCAGCAAGTAAACAAATTGGAAGATGTTTGATTTCATTAATAAGCAAATAAATGCAAAATGAAAGAATTGGGAGCTATTTTAGCCTATAAAATTAGCAATTTATTTTTAATTGACAACACCCTATGAGGATAAAAACCTTGAAAACTGTTTTTTGCACACTGTTGGTGGTATTGGCACACACTTTTAAGAAAACACTTTGACAATATGAGTCAATAGTGTTAAAAATGTTTATTCCATTTTATTCCATAATCACTCTCCAGGGGATCTATCCTATAGAAATTATCAGAAATACTGACCATAATATTCATATGGAATGCTTACTTCAGAATTATTTATAAAAGCAAAGTGAAAACAACCTAAATGTCCAAAATGGGAGGTAAGATAAGCAAATTACACTATGCTCATTAGGCGTCATATTGAATATGTATTAAAATTATGATTATAAAAATCTTTCAGCAATAATAGAAATATAAGAATGATATGTTAAAGAGAAGCATATAATGAAACTATTTGTTTATATTTATAGAGAGACAGACAGACAGAGTATTATGGACTGAATTGTGTCCCCCAAAAATTCATATGTTGAAGCCTTAACCCACAAGGTGACTATATTGAGAGAGAGAGCCTTTAGGGAGATAATTAAGGTTAAATGAGGTCATAAGGGTTGGGCCTTAATTTGATAGGACTAGCGTCCTTATAAGAAGAGACACCAGAACTCACTTTCCCTTTCCACATGCACACAGAGAAAAGGCCACGTGAACACACAGCAGGAAGGCAGCTGTCTACAAACCAGGAAGAGAGGCCTTACCATGAAACAAATCAGCCAACACCTTGATCTGAGACTTCTAGCCTCCTGAACTGTGTGAAAATAAATATATATTGTTTAAGCCAAACAGTCTGTGGTATTTTATTATGACAGCTCAAACAGATTGTATTACTCCATTTCTGTTGCTTATAACAGAAATACCTGAAAGTGCATAATTTGTAAAAACAAAACTATACCTTTTTTGTATGTCAGTGATTCAAACTGAAAATTTTTTTCAGCCATTCTGGAGTCTCAAAACAAATAATTCTCTTTTCCCTCTTATGTTTTTCTAAAATGACTCATTTTCCTTGGGCAAAACTTAGCTTTTATATTGAAAGCTGTGCATTCTTTCTTTGTCTTAAATATTTTCAGTCATTCCCAGCAATTCTCATACATTCTCCACAATTATCATATGTTATTATCTAATCATCAATTCAAAATACAACTTCAGACCTTGGAAGAAAAACATGAAAAATTTGAGCATCAGAAATGAAGATCCCCCAATACTCCTATTATTGCAGAGGAATCTTTCATCTCTAGGTGATGGGAGGTGGGGTGGAATTTTTCCAGAGAAGCAAACCAGGTCAGAGAAAAAGCAGACTGGTAAATTTATGAGAAGTCAGTGAAAATATCATACTTCCATTTAAAATAGAATATCAGTATTATGGACTGAATTGTGTCCCCCAAAAATTCATATGTTGAAGCCTTAACCCACAAGGTGACTATATTGAGAGAGAGAGCCTTTAGGGAGATAATTAAGGTTAAATGAGGTCATAAGGGTTGGGCCTTAATTTGATAGGACTAGCGTCCTTATAAGAAGAGACACCAGAACTCACTTTCCCTTTCCACATGCACACAGAGAAAAGGCCACGTGAACACACAGCAGGAAGGCAGCTGTCTACAAACCAGGAAGAGAGGCCTTACCATGAAACAAATCAGCCAACACCTTGATCTGAGACTTCTAGCCTCCTGAACTGTGTGAAAATAAATATATATTGTTTAAGCCAAACAGTCTGTGGTATTTTATTATGACAGCTCAAACAGATTGTATTACTCCATTTCTGTTGCTTATAACAGAAATACCTGAAAGTGCATAATTTGTAAAAACAAAACATTTATTGCTTACAGTTTCAGAGGCTGAGAAGTCCAAAGTCCAGGGAACACATCTGGTGAGAACCTTCTTTGGTGGTGACATCAACAATGCAGGGTATTATATGGCAAAATGGCAGAAGCTGAAAGAGAAAGAGCTTCTCATGATCTCCCCTTTTAAATCTAACAGAACCACACCCATGACCACTGTTAAAACATCGATGTATTAATCCATTGTCTAGGGCAGGCTTCTCACAATCTAATCACCTCTTCAAGGCCCCACATTTCAATTACCATAATAAGATTTCTTATCCTCTTAACACTGTCACAGTGGGAATGAAGCTTCCATGAGTTTGGGGCAGACATCCAATCCACAGCACAGACTAATATACATATATGTGTGTGTATGTGTGTGTGTGTGTGTGTGTGTGTGTGTACATACGTACATATTTCTATGAACCATGCAAATCAAAAAAAAATTGAAAATAATGGTTCTATTTGGGTAGTGGGAAGTAGGTCTTTTGGATTAAACATACTCCATGGTTTTTTTTTAAATGTTGCAATCTATTTAAATAAATAAAATAAATTTGCAGATTTAAAAAGTCATTTATATGATGTTAAGGTGTTGCAGAAGCATATTCTGTCACTGTCCGGTGGCCCAAGAAAGGATCTGGATCCTGAACCTAGTCCCTAAGTAGCTGTGAGACCTAAGTACACTTCTATAATGCTTCTTGGCCTCAGTTTTCTCATGTGCAAAATGAGGAAAAGAAGTGATCTCCGTTGTGGTTTTGTAGTGAAGATCAAATAAGATAATATTTAGGAAAGCAATTTGAAAGAAGAAAAGCATTATACCATTTCACGTTGGTACTGTTATTAAAATTCAGCTCTGTAACTACACTGTGTATTGGATTTTGGCAAAAATAATCAAAAGACATTGACTGTTGACTGCATGTATATTTTGTTTCCTTTTTAGATTGGTTGATGATGGAGGATGCTTCAAGAAATTGATGTAGAAGAAGTAACAGTGCTGCTAAATGAGTGTGGTTTCTCCATATCTTGCTCACGTCAGCTTACGTCCTACTCAGTTTACTGCTGTAGGAAATGTTATTTTGAGAATTCTACTTCTCGAGATTGTTTTTAAAACTACTACTTGAGTTATTAATCCATTTAGTAGCTACTACAATTACATTTTTCTGTGCTCTTTTTTTCTGATTTGGTAAAGCACTGAGATTGTCAAGAGAAATGAATGTACCAGTTGTGCATGTAAATTCAGTGCAAAAAGCAGTGGAAAACATATTGGGTATCCTGACTTTTTTTGTAATTTTATAGCTATTATAAATGGAGTCATTTCCTTCACGTTTTCTAATGGATTTTTGTATAACCAATTAACTGATTTTTAATATTAACTTCATATCTTATTAAATTCACTTATTGTTTTTATATGTTTTCTAGGTATACAATCATAGAATCCACAAATAGCAATATACTTGCTTCTTCCTTTCTGAGTTTTTATTTCTCATTTCTTTTTCCTGCCTAAATGCACATATTCTTCAGAACACTGTTGACATAATGGTGATCCTGGGAACCCTTGTATGTTTGTCAAGAAATATCTATCTATTCATGATTTATTAATACTTTTTTTTTGAAGACCAGGGAACATACCCATCACCTTTATTGCATCTATAAAGATGATCAGATGAGTTTTCATCTTTGTAATTTTGATATGGTAAAACAACAGATTTTCTAATACAAAGTTATTTTTCCATCACTGATACAAACACCACTTGGTTGTGGCTTGCAATTCTTTATAGATGGACTTTGATTTTTTATCTATTACTTTTACATTGATATTCATAAATGATATATGCTCTCAACTTTTGCCTAGAATTTTTTATTTTCATTTTTAAAGGATAATTTTCTGGATGTAAAACTTTAGGTTGACAATTCAGCTTTTTAAAGATGCTAGTCCCTAGTAGGTTGTCTTATATGATTATTAATGAGATATCAGTAATCATTCTTACCTTTCAAAAATTTTTGCCATTATTTTTGCAAATGTTTCCTCTGCTCCACACTCTCTCTCTACGTGCTCCTTCTGTGGCTCTAGTTACACATGTGTTATACCACTTACTAATGTCTCAACAGACCACTGGATTTTTTAAACATTTATTTATTTTTTAATTGACACATATTGGTTGTACATATTTATAGAGTACAGAGTTATATTTCAAAACATGAATACAGTGTGTGATGATCAAATCAGGGTAGGTAGCACATTCATCATCACAGAAATTTATTGTTTCTTTATGATGAGAACATTTGAACTCATCTCTTCTAGCCATTTAAAAACATACAATAAATTATTGTTAATTATAGATGCCTAGCTGTACTGTATATCACTACAACCTATTTTTCCTATGTAGCTGTAATTTTGTATCTATTAACCAACCTCTTCCTATCCCCCGTCCCTCCTGTCGGGCTGGGTCACAGATCCTTCTACCCCATCCTGTGTAGGTCCTGAGCCAGGTAGTCAAAAGAAAAACCAAGCAGCTGCTGGCAAAGTGGGCATGCTTTATTTTTAGATGTGAGCTCCACTGACCAGCGGTTCAGAGCTGCTGCCTTCCACCTGAAAGTACACAAAAGTGGCAACAAGCCCAGGGGTACACGGGCTACTCTTACCTAACTTACTTACCGGATGTGCTGAATCGTACCCAGCCAGATATGAGGCAAGAGGGCCTGATGAAGCCAACTCCACTTTCCTCACAACTCCTCCCCTTCCCAGCCTCTTGACTGCAATTGTGCTCTCTACTTCTAAAAGCTCAACTTTTATTTTAGTTCCCACATATGAGTGAAAACGTGCAGTATTTATCTTTCTGTGTCTGACTTATTTCACCTAACATAATGTCTTCCAGGCTCATCCATGTTGTTGCAAGTGATGGTATTTCATTCTTTTTCAGGGCTGAGTAGTATTCCATTGTATATATACACCACATTTTCTTTGTCCATACATCTGTCAGTATACACCCAGGTTGATTCCATATCTTGGCTATTGTGAATAGTGCTGTGATAAACATGGGGGTGCAATATCTCTTCAGTATGCTAGTTTCCTTTCCTTTGAATAAATACCCAGCAGTGGAATTGTGGATCAAGTGGTTGTTCTATTTTTAGTTTTTTGAGAAACCTCCATATATTTTCCATAACAGCTGTATTAACTTTCACTCCCTCCAACAATGTATAAGAGTTTCCTTTTATCTACATCTCACCAGCATTTATTTTTTTCTCTTTTTGATGATAGCCATTCTGAGGGGAGATGCTATCTCATTGTGGTTTTGATTTGCATTTCCCTGATGATTAGTGATGTTGAGCAATTTTTCATAGACCTGTTGGCCATTTGTTTGTCCCCTTTTGAGGCATGTCTATTTGGGTCATTTGCCCATTTTTTAATTGGATTATTTGTGGGGTTTTTTTGTTGTTAAGTTCCTTGTATATTCTGCATATTAATCCCTAGTCAGATGAATAGTTTGCAAATATTTTCTCCCATTCTGTTGGTCACCTCTTCGCTCTGTTGATTATTTCTTTGGCTGTGCAGAAGCTTTTTACTCTGATGTAATCCCATACATCTATTTTCACTTTTGTTGCTGTGTTTTAGGAAGTCTTCTCCATAAAATTTTTGCCCAGACCACTATCATGAAGTTTTCTTCTAGTATTTTTATAGTTTCAGGTCTTATGTTTATTTAAGTCTTTAACCCATTTTAAATTTATTTCAATATGTGGTGAGAAATAGGGGTCTAGTTTCTTTCTTTTGCAAACAGATATCCAGTTTTCCCAGCACCATATACTGAAAAGGCTGTCCTTTCCTCAGTATATGTTCTTGGTGCTTTTGTCAAATATCAGTTTGTTGTAATTCTTTATTCTTAAAAAAAATCTCTTTATGTTTAAATTTAGATTTTCTGTTGCTCTGTATTTAAGTTTTCTGATATTCCCTCCTGCATTTTCTAATCTGCAGTTCAGCCCTTCCAGTGAATTTTTCATTTCTGACATTTTTAGTTTCAGATTTTCCATGTACTTAGTTTTTGTAGTTTTAATTTCTCTGCTGAAATTCCTTCACCATCTATCACTTCACTCAAAATGCTTGTGCTTTCCTTTGGATCCTCAAACAGACTTATAATACTCTTTAAGAACTTGTATTGCATACTTCCATTGTCTGGGTCATCTCCAGTCTGTTTCTTTTGACTTTATTTTCCCCTGGGTATTGGTCACGTTTTCTTATTTCTTTGCATGTCTAGTAACTTTTTATTGCATAACGGATTTTGCAGCTGCCATGTTACCGAGAGTCTGGATTTTGTTGCCTTCCTTTAAATAGTGTTCAGTTTTATTCTAGCCGGCAATTAATTTACTGGTGGATCAGTCTGACTTTAGGCTTTGTTAGGTAGCACTTACTCTATGATTAGTATACTCTTTTTTTTAACTCAATGATTTTAGTAAATGTATGGAATTGTGATGCTATCACCACAATCCAGCTTAAGAATATTTCCATCATCCTCAAAATTTCCTTCATGCTGATGTGGTTAATTCTAGCTCCTATCCTCAATCTTAGACAACCATTGGCCTGCTTTCTGACTATAAATTTGCCTTTTCTAGACACTGCATATAATTTGAATATTCTTTTGTGTCTGGCTTCTTTCATTTAGCATATTATTTTTAGCTTAATACATTTTGAAGCATATATCAGTAGTAATTCCTTTTAATTGCTGAATATGCAATTCCATTGTATCGATATACTCATTTTGTTTATCTAATCACCAGTTGATGGACATTTCGATTGTTTCTTGTTTTTGGCCATTTAAAATAATGCTGCCATGAAAATTCATGTACCTGTCTTTATGCAGACATATGTTTTTAATTCTCTTGGGTAAACTTCTAGAAGTGAATTTGCTAGATTGCATGGTAAATTTATGCTTCTGATTTTAAGAAACCAGCAAAACGTTTTCTAAAGTGGCTGTACCATTTTCATTCCCACCAGAATGTGGGAAGGCTCTGGTTTCTCCAAATCCTTGGTGTTATCTGATTTCTTATTACAGCCATTCCAGTGGGTGTGTAGTGGTATGTTACTGTTATTTTAACTCACATTTCTCTAAAGACTAATAATATTAAGCAAATTTTTATGTGCTTATTAACCATTTGTATACGTACAGTCATCCCTTGGTATCCAGGGGGAATTGGTTTTAGGACCTC
>NW_007729731.1:37537-38847 GCF_000696425.1 Galeopterus variegatus
CCTCTGTACTAAAATCTGTGGGTGCTCAAGTCCCTGATATAAAATGGTGCGGTATTTGCATATAATCTACACACACACTCCCATATACTTTAAATCATCTCTAGGTTACTTATAATACCTCATACAATGAAAATACTATGTAAACAGTTGTTATACTGTGTTGTTTAGGGAATAATAATGAGGAAAAAAAGTCTGTACATGTTTAGTACAGATGCCATTTCTTTTCAAATATTTCCAATTTGAGGTTGGTTGAATCCATAGATGTCGAACCCATGGATATGGAGGGCTATCTATTTATCTTTTCTTAAATGACATGCCTATTCAAATCTTATGCTTATATTTTAATTTGGTTGTTAGCCCTGCTTTTAAGGTGTGGATTTTGTGTATGTGTGATTTCAACAGAGTGCCTGAGGCATTCAGCGAAATATTTCTACTCTGATGGGTCATGGCTCCAGTGCCTCCCAGCACCGTGTAACCTCCAGTGTCCCTGTTCAACTGACAGCCCCTTAGGAGCTCTTTTCTGCCAGGAATCATGGACTTTCACTCTGCGCATGCCAAAGACTCAAAGGAACCTATATGCAGATTTCTAGAGCTACTTTTCTATGCAGCCGTTTCCTCTCTGGATACATTTCTCCATGAGCTACAGCTGCCTCAGCAGCCCTCAGCGCTGACATTTGTTTCCTCTACCAGCAAGGCCACCGCTCTCAAACCGGGTTAACTTACTTGTACCACAGTTTAGAAAGTGCCCTGGGCAGCAAACAGGTAAATATAAGATGTACCTACATGCACGTGATGTCCTTCTCTTAGGGATGGCAGACCTGTATGATATATCGACCGATGTCTGAAAACAGCTACTTCACCTATTTTGTCCACTGTGGTATTTGATTATTTGGAGTAGTTCAATACAACACCTATTACATGGTCTTGTCCATAACTAGAAGTCCTTTTTTTATATATTACTAATGTGTTTATCTCAGAAAATTTACCTATGAATATATTAATTCGCAGTGTATGTATGTACATATACATGTATATATATTAAACTTTAGCCTGAAATTTTGTTAAGGATATTTTGAAGATCTCCACTGCTTTTTATTTCTAAATAAATAATGACTTCTCCTAGGAAGATTTTTAATGTTGCAATAGCATAATAATACATATCATTTTTCAGCTGAACCCCTTACTGTATATAGGGTAATTAAATAATCACTTACAAACGTTTTTACTTTACTGGTGGAATTTAACCTTCTTGGTATAAAATGATTCTGTTTCTATTCTAACTGCTTCATTAAAAAAATGCATTCTAAAAA
>NW_007729731.1:39747-44658 GCF_000696425.1 Galeopterus variegatus
TTGATATACAAACGCGCCGCAGTTCAGATGTAAGAGGCTATTAAAAGGGAAAATGGAAAAAACCATCAATAGACTCATTATTCTGAACACAATGAAATTAAAATGCAAATATAGTCTGCCAAAATGAGATTGTTTGCAAATGTCACATTAATAGACGGCAATGAATACAGATCAATACATATTGTTCTTGGGTGCAGTTCTGGAATAGTGGAATGAAGAGGAGTTTGTTTGGGTCTGTATTTAGAGTGATGATACTTAATTGCAAGTAGGGGATAAAGAAAACATTTTTGGCATTCCTGCTAAGCATTCTTAAAGGCATTAATATCTAAACCTTTGTAGTTAACATTCTAGAAAAATTCCAGGTCAGCCCAGAATATAGAGACAAAGTATCAGCTACATTCTCAATACAAAGAATTTGAGAGATTCAAAATCAGAATCTGCCAAAAACACTGCCTACATTCTCTTGAAGCCAAAAAAGAAAGACAATACATATCACCTATAAGTGTTCCCCAAGTAAAATTTCCCGACAGAAGGATTCTAAAGTTCCCTTTTAAATTCTGACAAATAGTTCACATTTCCCCCCAAAACTGCCTATCTATCTACAAATATATTCTTATTAATAATGTGATTTCCTCTAGAATCCCTGCCACTTCCATTCCTTAATATTGAGTTTAATAATCTGAAATTCTTTTAAATTTATTTTGGTTAACTATCTATATTTCAAATTTTATTCACTTTACATGGACAAATAATGAGCATAGATTCCACTCCTTGTTTTTGTATCTCCTGTCTTAAAGGCTATCACAAAATTATTAAGATATATTTAGTTTTGGTTTATATCTGTATCTTGGAAGTATGTGTTACAATATGATTTTGGGTGGTGATAGCTAAACAGAATCCAAAAATGACTTGAAATCACTTTCCACTAATCAAATGACCATATCCCGTAAATGTGAAAAACCAAGAAAAATGGCAAGATTAGGAAATCTGAGTTCTAGTCCAAGCAGGACAATTTCAAATTGTGATTAAATCTTAATTATCTTAGTTAAGCTTTTCATCTGAAAAATAAGGGCTTTTATCTGAAAGATCACCGTAGAACTCATCTTCAAGAATTCCATAATGTAGATTGCAACCCAGACATTGGCGCAGAATATTTAATAAACACAAGAGGGGGCTCAAGCCAGAGTTTGCTCCACAGAAAAAGAATCATACCCTTTAAATATGTTTTTCTCTCTCTCTCTCTCTCTCTCCCTCAACTCCTTTTCTGGATGTTTAATGTATCTGATTAATACTGCAGAATATGTTAAGACTAGTAAAAACACCTTTATTTTACCATGTTTATGAATTCCTCTGTTCCCAAGTTTTCCTGCTTTTCAAAAGGATTAAAATTAGCATTGGTATGCCACTAAAATTTCTCTTGTTTCATTTTGGCTTAAAATTTTCCTGGAAATTTTTTAAAAATTATTTTTCTTAGCTGTTTTAGTTGAATGTACATTTTCTTTTTTATACATAAGTTTTCTCCTTTTAAATGTCCTGTGACACAGACTCCCCATCAATAATATTATACTGCAGTTTGATCTCTGGCATCGTTTTGCATCTTCACTTTAAAAAATTAGGTCTCCTTCGGTGCCAAGATGCACATCCTTTCCTGAGGCACTGGGGACACCACTATCTGAATTGACACCATATCCTCCAGTAAGCACACACGCACAGTGTCACTTCCATTAGCGATTACAAAGAAATTCTGATATTAATAATGACACTTTTGGATATTAGTAATGGCACAGTACTATTTATATGATTAGGTGATTCTAGTGCATTTCTCAGTGGATCTTCCTCACAAGGCTCTTTTGAGGCAGGCGTGACATGGATTATTCTTTAAGAAGGAAGAAATGGAAAGTCAGAGACAGCAAGCCACAAAAAACATAAGTGGCCCCTGGTCCGAGGTGCAATCACTAGGTCACGTCATCTCTCCTCTCCGAAGCAACAGACCTTTTCTTCAGCCCCTGAACTAAAGTGAAAACTTTATTCGAAATTACTAAGAAACCTGATTTCATATCAATTCACATGTGATCAGAACTTTCGCTACCGGTTGCAATAAAAGGGGAAATAGATCTTTTAGAGATGCCAGCAATTTGTTAACTTTATGATCTGTACACAGATTTCTGTTACCTTTTTGCTTCACATCCCTGAAGTATGGCATGAAAATGCAATTTCTTAGTGTGACTTTTCAAATGCTTTTTGTTTTTGCTCTTTTTTCCTTTTCTTTAAACAAAAAGGAAATGTTTGTCCTAAGAACAAAAAGAAGGAAAATGGTCCTGATATGACGTGTGAATTGTTTTCTCTTTGACTTCTCCACATGACAAGTTCTTAAAATTGATTTCTAGATGCTTTAATTAGCATCTTAAATTGCTTTCCTCTTTTTTGTGCTATCTTTGCCACCTATTAATACAGGAAGTGCTTGAAACTTTGGGACTTGTCTAATATCCAAATCTTAGGAAAATACACTGAGAATAAAATACAGCATAATAAATTTTGATATCTGGGAAATCAGATTTGGGGAAAAGAAACATGAGGTGTTTCAGAATTTCTTTATCTTGGCTCTGATTATAATCTCGGTCTATTTCGGCAGATGAAATAGTAGCTTCTTCTGTTTGTACTACAAAATGCATTATCACTATCAAAAAGAAAAAAGCATTTTAAGATGGCTCTGATTATAATCTCGGTCTATTTCGGCAGATGAAATAGTAGCTTCTTCTGTTTGTACCACAAAATGCATTATCACTATCAAAAAGAAAAAAGCATTTTAAGATGAGTCATCAAGATGTTAGCTTCCATGTTTTATGACACGGGAAGAAGCAAATCTACACGGACAAATACGAGCTCTCACCTTTGCACACTTGAGTTAGCACAATGGCATTTGGGATAATAATTACACTTTCAGTATCGACTTTAGTGAGAGAGTTGATGTTTCAACATTTGGGTGTATTTCTGTTGTCTTCAGCATCTAGTGGAAGTCCCCAAATACTTTTCTTTTGAATTACTTTAGTTCCTCGCTGCAATAACACATCGGAGAGAGTTCCTGAGCCAAGCTAAACATACGTATAATCAAAATGATAAGATTGTCTGAATGTTTGGAGCATCAGCTCTTATCTTGACATATCTTCCTTGGCCTATGAATCTTGGCCAAACTGCCATCTGTGATATAGCTGTGTAAATCCTAATGAAATCACATGCTGTTTACACCTGTGCTTGATATATCCTTTTAAGTCTATTCAGTGTCAAACGGTATTTACAGTAAAAAATCTTTTGCTGCAAATAAAAACAAAGATATGTTTATGTACCTATGTGTATATTAATATTTTATGTGAATTTCTAACATTGCAGAGTAAGATCTGATGTAATCCAGAAGGAAAAGAATTTGTGGATTCTTCCAATATAGACTTAAGCCCAGTGTGTGGCCTAACACTGTTTCAGTATCTGAATGGAAATTTTGTTGAAAGGAAATTATATGGTATTTACGAAATACAGGAAATATTGGATATCATTCTCATTTTTTTATACCAAAACATCTATTTATAATTACTTGTTAAGAAATTTAGAAAACAATAGTAATTTTAGAGAAGATGACAATTAGAGCAAATCTGTAGGTGATTATCAAATACCTAGTATAAACAGACACATTTTTCCCTCTAAAAATATTGAATGCTTATAATTATAGTTTATAAGAATAAAGTACTCTTTCTTCTCAGTACATGAAGATTCAAGTTTGTGAATCACTGCAAGTGTATATGCCAAGAAAATAACCAAATTTATTTTATTTTAAAGAACACATATTCAGCTTATCCAGTGTTGGGCCTGGTAGCTGGAAGAAAATATGGATAAAGAAAAAGGGAGGTAAATACACAGTGGAAATGGTCTAAAATTTTCTGGGAACTTGGGCAAATATTTATCCATTCTAAGCCTCAGTTTCCTAAGCTGAAAATAAATGCTGATCTTATAGTGTTAATAAGAGGATTAAATGGAAAAAAACATATAACGTGTTTAGCAGAATATCTGGCACACAGTATGTGGTCACACGTTTTAATAATTATTATTTTTTTTATTATTTCACAAGTGCTGATTAATAGTATATTTTGATATTGATGTAAAGCTTATTGAAATTGTACACGTTAAGTTTTGTATAAATGCTTTCCAGTCTTTGAAAGTTCATGTCATGGCTATTTAGCTTTCTATGTTGTTTTCTATCTTAATTTTTGTTTTATGACACAAATGTAACATGAAGACATGTTCCTTTTTTGGAAGCATTACATTATCTGGGAGCTGGCTGGTTAGCTCAGTTGCTTAGAGAATGGTGTTAAAATACCAAGGTTAAGGGTTCAGATGCCTGAACCAGCCAGCCACCAAAAATAAAAATAAAAACAAAAACAAACAAAAAACCCCACATTATTTGTAAGTAACTACAGTTGGGAGAAATGTCTGACATCATTATAGATTTCTTTTTAAATTTTGGTTTTGTTTACTTGTGTTACATGAATACATTTTTTTAAAAGAAAACATTAAAATATTATTAGTAAGTAATACTATTAGGGGAAACACTGATCGTCTTCATGGAACCATAGTCACAGTAACAGTAAAAGCAGTAATGACAGCAGCAATGTGGGCTCCTCCAGCTCTCCCTGTGTTCCACTCTCATATTGCAGAGGATGAGAGAGAAATGCCACATCTAATTGGTGGTGATGGCCATTGGTTCGTATTTTTAAGTCTATACCAATCTATGAAAAGGCTATGCCATTGAGGAATCAGTCTCTTCACTTTCTGGTTATGACCAATGCAAAGCTATGCAGAACTAAACTTCCCTTCTCGTGGACCTGGGGGTGGGGGAGGGGTGGGGAGAGAGGGGTGAAGGTG
>NW_007729731.1:45658-73439 GCF_000696425.1 Galeopterus variegatus
GGTGGGGGAAAGACGGATGAAGGTGAGGGAGGGGTGGGGGAGACAGGGGTGGGAGGAAGAAATGACAGGAGAGGAAGCAGTAAGACGGAACAAGCCCACTTGGTTGGGAACCTGAGCCACCTGCTCCATTGGTCTCCATCTATACATCAATTTGTTCTCAACCCCCATAGAAAACAAGAGTCTTGTTCGTCTGGCCCATACCCCCATCCTCAGCCCCTCTCCAGGGATGTCCAGTGCTGTGAGATGCAGTGTCCTTCCGTGCCTTTCCTGATGCGTTTACATAAAGATATGGGACCCCATAAACCTATACTCTGTTTATATCGCTCTGTATTTTAAATGTAAGTTGAATCCTATTGTATGAATTTTTTTGCAACTGGCTATTTTTATCTCAAGATACATCTTGCAGATCTATCCATCTATCTGACGCTTTTCTTTTTAGTATGCTTAGTGTTCCAGAGAAGGCGAATGTTAGAGTTTATATCAGGTGTTACTCTACTGAAGGACATTTAGGTTGTTTTAGGTCGTTTATAATTTTTCAATATAGCCAAAAAAAAATTATAACATAAATTTTTTTGTTCATGTTCCCCTGGTAAGTGTTTCACTAGAGGTGATATGGAGAAGTGGGGGTTGCTGGAACATAGACTCTGCACATTTAGTTCTAACGAATACTGCTAAATTATCTTTCCAAATGGCTCCAGCAAGTCAGACCACCCTCTACCAGTTGTGTCTGGAAACGCTGCTTTCTCCACAGCCCCACCCATACCAGATGTGCTTGGGGTTTTAATATCTGCTGGTCTACTTATGAAAAACCATATCTCATTTTAATTTGCATTCCCTTCATTTCTATTGAAGTTGTAAAAAAAAATTTTTCTGTATGTGTTGGTCATTTGTATTATTTCTACTGTGAATTGCTTATTCTTACCTTTGAATCTTTTCCTTACTGGGTCATTTGACTTTTTCTTTTTTTCTACTGGGTCATTTGACTTTTTCTTACTGACTTGTAAAAAATTTTAAATATGTTTTAGATGAGAATCCTCTGTCAGATATACAAAGTAAATGTCTTTCCCCAATCTAAGTTGTCTTTTAAACCTTTAAATGTTTTTGTGTAGTGCCAAAAGTTTGCATCTTCATGAACCTGAATTTATGAGCCTTTGTGATTTTTGTTTTTTGTTACCTGAAAGCCCTTTCCTCACTGTCATAAAGATAGTATCCTATATATTTCCTAATAAATTTATAGCTTTTCTTCTTAGTTATACTTTGAAATCTTATCTTAAGCATTTCAAACCAAAGTCACAGAAAGCATAAAACCAATGAATCAAATGCTTTCAAACATCACTTATAAACTTAATAAAATTCCTTTAAATATGTAACATTACATGTATAAATTTTATATATTTGGTTCTCTCTAGTACTTTGCATACTGACAAGGGAGACACAAATTAAAAGCAAAACCGATATTCCTAAACACAAAAGTTCTTTCTGTCATTTAGCTGGCTCATTAGAAAGACATATTGTGGTTTACAGCAAAATTTCAGAGCATGAAGGATTGTTTGAACGACAGCCACTGTCCCCTGGTTTCAAATTTCTAACTTCAGTTTCCTTAAAACAACAATTAGTGTAATAGGAATAATAATAAAAGGGAACTCTGAACCTTTATTACAGACTACGTACATACTTTACTAAACACCCTATTTGAAATCTCATTTAATCCTCATTGATTTCTGAGGTTGGTATTACTATTATGCCCATTTCATAGATGTGGAGACTAAGGTGCAAGGAGGTTCAATGACTTTCTCAAGTTGACAAAACTTATAGGTGGAAGAGGAAAGATATAATCCCAGGCACTGTGTCTCAAGGGCCTATGCTGGAAGCCACCATGAATGTGGACTCTTTGTATCTTTTTTAAAGGATAGAGAGTATTTACCCTCTTTGGACAACACTTTCTTCATCTATTAAATGATGAGATTGGAGGAATTAGCTCGAGTTTGCCTCTTACACCTAAAATTCCATGATTCTTAAAAACACTCCCACGACTCAAGACAATAAAACTACCTAGAGTCAAACCATATGCCTCTCTCACTAATCATCTGTTTCTTATCATTGCTTAACAATCTAATTCAGATGCCCTCCTGTCCCAGCGGGGAGTAACTTGAAGTTGCCAGGTGGTGATAAGCAGCCTCAATTCTAAGCAGAACTAGGGATGCAGAAAGGTTCCAACTAAGGTGGCTGTCTTAGGCCCCACAGCCTCAGGAGGCTGGGCAGGCCCAGGCTCTCCGGTGGGCCCCGCCATGATCATCTGTGAAGAAAACTCTCTGTGCCCATTCTCTGCTAGGTTCCACCAAGAATAAAGCCAACTCTAGGAGAGCCCGGGAAATGCATCCCTTCCCTTCCGGGTTGTGCTTCATTGGCTGCAGAGACCCTCTTCTGCCAGTGGCCAGCCCATCTTCTCTTTGAGAACACACAGGAGTGTTTCACTTTTTCGAACTTTTAGAAAGAAGAGTTTCCATAAGCTGTTAGAGAAGGCCTGTTTGGTGTATTTATCTTTCTTCTACTTTGGTTCTTCTGCAAAGCACTTAGAAAACATTTTAAACAGTACAGCATTTAAAAACAGGGTATAAGTGGTTTTTGACATAGTCACAGATCAAGATCTGATCATGGTTTTGCAAGTGGCAGATGCTTCATAAGTATTTGTGGAATGAAGGTTAGTATCTGTTTTATTGCAAAGCATTCAAAGTTATTGAAAAACTTTAATAAGCAATGCTAATATTTATTCAGATACTACTACTTACCAGGAATTGTTAACTACTTTACATACTATTTGCTTTAATCTTTCCAAAAACCTTCTCAGGTGGGTACTTACCTTTGCCCTAACTCACAGATGAGAAAACTGAGGCACGGAAAATAAATAATTTGGCAATTAGCTGGTAAACTGTCAACTTCTGATTTGAATTTAGGCAGTCTGTTAAGTACTACGTTACTTGTTTCCACATGCAATGCTTAAAAGTAAAAACCAAAAATTAACTTATGTTTTTATTTGACAAACAGATAAAACTATAGAACATCAGCACTATCTATAACTAATAATATTGCTGCAATGTGCAGTTCATAAACCTTGAGATGTTTTTTTGCAAATCTATTCTTTCTTGCTCATTCCTCATTTGGTCACAAATTTGTGAGATGATGTAAGAGTTAGGGATACAATCTATGATCACTGAAATAAGCCTTGAGCACAGATTAAACTAGAGTTCAGTCACACTCCAGCCAACAGATCTAAGTGGCTCCTATCTCTGGACTGAATTATTGAAATGTACAGATTTTACAAATCATTTACACTGCATTACAAATCATTTACCAGTGCATTCAGCATGTTATTTAAATAGCAGTTATTTAAATAGCAACAATAAAAACAACAGCAACAAAAGCTTTAAGTGACTTAAAGAGACAATAATGAAAATCTGTCACTGAAATATTTTATCTATTCAGCTGAAATTCTAAAGAACATATGACTCTACCTATAGCAGAAACTCTAAATGTTTTGACGTCTGAATCTGTTGTGTCTTCCAAATCCCTTTTTTTGAAGGATTTAGAAAAATGGGAATTATTGAAATGTACAGATTTTACAAATCATTTACACTGCATTACAAATCATTTACCAGTCCATTCAGCATGTTATTTAAATAGCAGTTATTTAAATAGCAACAATAAAAACAACAGCAACAAAAGCTGTAAGTGACTTAAAGAGACAATAATGAAAATCTGTCACTGAAATATTTTATCTATTCAGCTGAAATTCTAAAGAACATATGACTCTACCTATAGTCTACTCTAAATGTTTTGACGTCTGAATCTGTTGTGTCTTCCAAATCCCTTTTTTTGAAGGATTTAGAAAAATGATCTTCTGCTATTTAAATTAAATGTTCACTAAATATTTTTATGGCTCCTATTATATCAATTGTGAGAAAGGGAATAGAAAAAGGGTATAAAATCTATTATCTATACAAATATGCATGGCGCTGGCCATACTCATTTCAGTAGAAAATTTAAATGGAATGTTTTATGAATACCAAGTAGACTTTTACCTAGAAATGAATACAGTACAACCCAATTACCATAGATCATTATTGAAAAAGCATCATGGCACAGTGAAAAAAACAGACTTAGTTTTAAATCCCAATCTCACTACTTAACTAGCTTGGTACCCTAAGCAATTTTCTCAACCATAAAATGGAGATAACATCATATAATATTTGGGGTAATTGTTAAAATTTAAAATACTGCATTATATATAAATGTGACTAGTTCATAAAAAACTCTACTGTCACACCAATAGAACATGACCTCCATATAATCTTAAAACTTAAATATAGTAGGAATATCTTGTTAGTTTAAGCAAGAAAAAAATTTACCTAATTTTATTTTTTTGATGACTGGCCAGTACAGGGATCCAAACCCATACAACCATGCTCTAACTGACCGAGATAACCAGGCAGCCAATTTACCTAAGCTTAAAAACTAACTCATCAATATCTCTTAAAGCCAGGAATTTTTCCTATTTAAGTTGTCAAAATAATTACCTACCCTTGGTTACTTCTTTTTAGAATTAGGTCTATGGTCCAGGTGGTGGGAGAATAAAATTAAAAACTTACCTAGATCCTTAACTTTCATTCTTTCATCATTACCCCTACATGCGGTCCCCCACTTCCACTGCAAACTAGTGCCTCCAGAGGATAATTCTTCAGTGTGCCGAAATAAATGCTTAATATCTAACATAACTCTCATGTATAATGGAATGAGACAACCCTAACTTCCCAGACAACAAAAGCAAAGTAATTAGACAACTTTTGTTAAATAATGACCTCCATATAATCTTAAAACTTAAATATAGTAGGAATATCTTGTTAGTTTAAGCAAGAAAAAAATTTACCTAATTTTATTTTTTTGATGACTGGCCAGTACAGGGATCCAAACCCATACAACCATGCTCTAACTGACCGAGATAACCAGGCAGCCAATTTACCTAAGCTTAAAAACTAACTCATCAATATCTCTTAAAGCCAGGAATTTTTCCTATTTAAGTTGTCAAAATAATTACCTACCCTTGGTTACTTCTTTTTAGAATTAAGTCTATGGTCCAGGTGGTGGGAGAATAAAATTAAAAACTTACCTAGATCCTTAACTTTCATTCTTTCATCATTACCCCTACATGCGGTCCCCCACTTCCACTGCAAACTAGTGCCTCCAGAGGATAATTCTTCAGTGTGCCAAAATAAATGCTTAATATCTAACGTAACTCTCATGTATAATGGAATGAGACAACCCTAACTTCCCAGACAACAAAAGCAAAGTAATTAGACAACTTTTGTTAAATGTCATGGGGACTCTTTATTTTAATTACGTCTGGAAGGCCAAGATCACATAATGAGCAAAACTTGATTCATGACTTTGAGAGAAATAACTACCCGATCCTTCTCCCGAATATTAGAATGTGGCTGGATTATGGATCTGAGTCTTGGGCTTGTGTTCATTCAGAACTCACTTCAAAATCAAGTGGAGGGAAGATCAGTTAAGCATTTCCTCCCCTGGCTGATCCTGATATACCTTAAAGGATTAGTACTAGAATAGAACTAGAACTTTTGATCTTGCACAGTTAAGCATTTCCTCCCCTGGCTGATCCTGATATACCTTAAAGGATTAGTACTAGAATAGAACTAGAACTTTTGATCTTGCAGTCTTCCTTGAAGATAAAAATGTTCCTCCATACTTATGTGTGGTTGTTATGTAAATATGAGTTTTAGCTTGAGCCATGAATCACCACTAGCTTCTTGTTGGGAGGTTAATCCTGGTTTTACACAAAAATTAATGGGGACATGGAATTTCCCTCACAATAGCCCACCTAACCTTCTTTCATAAGCCCTGAACTCTGTCCCTCCCCACTGGAAAGATGACGTCTTTCTTATCACTTCTGCTGTGTGACTCTCTCCAGGGGCACTCTCGGCTGCCAGGAGGACTCGTCCAGGTTGTCCGGACTCCATCTCTGCTACAGAGGCCACTTAGAGCTTGGCCTCCAGGGCCTGATGACCTCAAATTGTACTCATCTGTCTGTATCTCTTGTTCAAGCTTGAAGCCTGGAAATCCCAGTTATGGAGGACACTCCCAAAATGCTCCAATCATGAGAGAATACAGGTTGACTTTTTCCTGGGTTTAAATAACGTATTTCTAATATCCCCAAGAATATGCGTTTATGGAGAGGAGGGGGATGAGGGTGACACATACTAAACTATGTATAAATGCAACTGCTGTGTTTCTTAGTTCAATGTTCAACCCAAGTGCCAGAGCTTCTGCTTTCCTGATAAATGCTGTCTTACATTCAGTCCATCTCTCCAGCTGGTTGAATCTTCTTGGACGCTGATCCTCATCTATCTGGGTCATCAACAAATGTCACCTATAATTTTGTAGAGTCCGCCAATTAAAAAGAAAGGGTACTGTGGCCAGCTTGTCAATGGATAACTCGTGTTTGCTTTCCATCTTCCTCTGTACGACTCTCCTCCTTACTGTAGCTCCTGTTTTGCCACCCCCATAAATTACTAGCACACTAGACAGAGGACAATGAAGAGTCATTTGAATCTGAAGCCCATGCTGCTTTCCTAACGCTGCTCCGACCTGTGGAGTGACCTTTCCACATGACGAGCCCACACAGGACTAATCATCCCCAAATCCAGCCCTTGTTCTCCATAATATCCCTATAGCTTTGTCAGATGCCTCGCTAAATCCCAAATATGTTGTTTATTCCCTTGATCTTAATACCCTTTCATGTTTCCCGCACCTTTGCTTATGCGTAATGCTTTTGTATCATACAATCCTGGTTTCAAATACCAGCTCCAGCACCGGCCTTGCAAGATTTCATAACATGCGTGAGATGTAACCTCCTCACCTATGAAATGGAAAGATAATCCTTCCTGCTTGGAAGGAATAAATACGATTATAAATGGTACAAAGTTTCTTCCCATCTATAGTCTCTGCTTAACAAAGTCCCTTCAAGACCAAGCTTAAATGTCACATTCTCCTTGAAGCAGTCTCTGATCAACTCATTTTCACTGCAGTTGTTGGTACATTTTTATGCAACTCAAGATACTTTGCATCTTGTGTATTTACTTTTTCTAGACCTTAAGCTCCTGGAGGGCACACTTCTCCTTGAAGCAGTCTCTGATCAACTCATTTTCACTGCAGTTGTTGGTACATTTTTATGCGACTCAAGATACTTTGCATCTTGTGTATTTACTCTTTTTCTAGACCTTAAGCTCCTGGGGCACATGACAGTTAATTTACATTAAATTTGCATTCCCAAAGTGCTCTCTACATGGTTGGAGCTAAATAAATATTGGATGTCTAAGTGAATCCTCTCTTCCACTTGGACTGATACCCTGGCATATGCTCATCTTAGCCTTTAGGACTCTATTTTTGTTCTATTGCTTGGCACCATGTTTATTCTCAAGTCCTAAATCCTGTACCTGCTTCAAAATACCACAGTCCCCAACATACACAAGTCATACCTTAATTACTTAAGACAATAACTTTAACTCTCATAGTTTTATAGTCTCTGGTTTCTAAGACATATGTGGTCTAATGTTGCTCCCTAGTTTATACGGCTTAAGTCTTAAGCAGGCATGCTGCCCCTCAGGGGTAGAAAGTGTATCTTCTAATTTCTTTTGTATCTTGCATAGTATGGGAGTTGGTTGGTACTTACATCATCACTGGATTTTGGATGCCTGAGAATCTTCTTCATGTCCACGCCTGATTCAGAAGAGAGGGAACACCTAAGGGCACGTTATGTCTCTAACTTTTATGACTTAACTATAGGTGCCTTATCCAGAACCTTGTATGTACAAAGTTCTAGACCAACCTGTGTGTGTAAGGCCTAGGAAACCCAATATAATTAAATAAATGCCTCATGATTTTCAGATTATATAGTTTGTAGAGAAATATTCTTGCCTTAAATTTGTTCTTTCCACTTTTGGGGGGTAATGACAGCAAGAAGTTACAGTCATTCAACTATTATAATAATCTTCTTTGAATGCTACATAATTCTCCTAAGTCATGGGAAGTCACTTTGAGAAAAGATTCTTGTCTTAAGGAGATTTAACATCCTGTGTTTAGAAATAGATGGTTTTAAAACAAAATTAATGAAAACCACCTTTCAGGTGTTGCTTAAACTTGATCTCAAAATGTTAAGGCTAAAAACAAAAAAGTCAGAAAAGAGCACTGATGTATAATTTGACCAGAGCATGCATCAAGGAAGAAACGTCAGTTACCTTGACAGTCTTCCAACAAAAATAATGATCATACTCCATAATCCTTGTTAAGTACCAACATTTAAAATTCAGGTCAAGGATTAACTAATGAGGTAAGTGTTATTTACATGGTTTCTGTGAAGGAAAATCATTGCTGTATTATGAAAAAAAAAAGAAAGAAAAAAACTCTACATTAAATACAATCAGTTAGTTATCACTCTGAAAGAAATAATTAACATTGTAGTCTAATGTTTGGGGAATGAAAATAAGTTACTTAAATCCCCTTGATTTACGTTAACTCTTATGTTAACAAATTTTCTTAAAACAGGTATACTAATCTTTCAAAATGAGAAAAACCACCTTTGGTTCTTATTTTTTTCCAGCACTTCTGATATATTGTGGTGGATTCATACATGAAGATGTTGAAACTGGCATGAACAAATCTAGAGATCTAATGTACAACACAAGGACTAACGTTAATAAAACGGTATTGTATCAGTGGTTTTTATTAAATAAGTAGGTTCTACCTGCTCTTGTCATACAAAACAAGTGACTAAGTGAGATGACAGATGTTAATCTGCTTCATTACAGTAACCATTTTGCTATCTATATGTATCCCATTACATCATGTTGTTAATCTCAAATATACACAAAGTTTATTTTTTTAAAAAAGATATTGAAATTATCTCACAATATGCTTTTCACCTATCCTGCCAGAGTTATCAAAGAAATTTGCTATGTCACTGTACCCTTGTTGTCTCTGGCTTGGACCTTTCATGATAGTATAACAGAGTAAAAGTCAAACGTCGTCTCACCAGCTCTCTGAATTACATTATTTGCATGTCATTCGTATTTGGAAATATCTAGTAGACAGTACTCCTTGACAATAGATGACTTTGGAGAAACAGCTCAAAAGGAACTATTCCCTTATCTATTTTGTGCATGTGATTATTTCAAAATATAATGGCTCAGATTTTCACAATATTTCTTATGTAGCTACAAATTTCAAATACCAGCAAAATATCTGAAAAGCCACATTAAAGCATGAAATTCACTAATATTAAAGGTATGTGCATAATATAATGAATCTTGAATAGCCTAAAATACAAAAATAAGATTAAGTATATTATAGCATTATGAAATATTCAAGGGACCATCCAAGCATATCACAGCATTTAGTCTTTGGTTAAATGTAGGAATTCTTCAAATTAAGAAAATTCTATACAAACTAAAAACATCTCAATGCTAAAATTCTGAGCATTAATTTTGAATTTAGAGAAATCACACATATTTAAAGTATGATTATGGGGTTAAGAATATGTTTATTAGACTGCCTTAAAATTTTAAACAATAAAAGTATAATACTTTAAACAATAAAAGTATAATACTTTTATTATACTGCTTTATTTTAATACTACAGGGTCATGATGCAAAGTTAGGACTTATTAATTCTGAGAGATTGAATACATAATGGATCTCATATCCAACAACTATATTGATAGAGCAATGAAATTCCTAGAGTTTCCAGGATTATTTTCAAATTTTTCTCAGAATATAAAAGGTAGTTTTATTATTTTTGAGAATTTTGCTACTTAATCTGTGGAAACATGTAAATGTAATTGAAGCATGTACCTACAGCATCAAGGAACCATCAGAGCCTGCTGGGGCTGGTGTGCATCCTGGAGATTCTGAGATTAGGAACTACAGGTGGAGATGCCAGGTGCCTTTCCCAAAGTCACAGACACAAAGCAGCAGCTCACTAGCAGCTGTCTCCAAACTCCTTAGTATATACTCCCCAGTCCTCTATGCTGTCGTCTCACCAAGTTCATGTCCCTGCAATCTTCATGAAGTCGGTCTTTAAAAATATGAATACATTGCCTTCATGATGTGCTGAATATTCAAATTGCAACATTAAAACACTTTTCTCACAAACCTAGCATCTATAATCCTTAAGTAATAATGCAAATTACTGCAGTGGTAATTGTGGGCTTCCCTCGCCCCCTAGTTCTTCTGAGTGAGTAAGGACAGTTAAACACCTGAATATTCAAATTGCAACATTAAAACACTTTTCTCACAAACCTAGCATCTATAATCCTTAGGTAATAATGCAAATTACTGCAGTGGTAATTGTGGGCTTCCCTCGCCCCCTAGTTCTTCTGAGTGAGTAAGGACAGTTAAACACCCCAGGACAGGAGGTAATCATTTCTAAAGAGTCACTTAAGTAATTCAGAAGTCTAAATTTGGCTCTTCTGTAAATCTTGGGCCCTCTGCGGTTTAACTACTGGGCAGAAACTTACATTTACTAGAAATTTTCATGCCCACATTTAGGAACTTTGCTCCTTTAGGGCTGTATGCTATATGGACTTACAGAAAGTGTTCTTACTCAATCTTCTATTAAGTCAATAACTACAAAATTACTTCTCACAAATAAAAATAAAATAGATCTCTCAGTTGTATAGATTTCAGTTACAGTTTCACGTGGTAGATGTGGAAAAAACGGAACTGAGGGCTGTTTTCCAAATGCAGCTCACTGACCACCAGATGATACAAAGAAGGCACAACTAAGCAATGGTAAAGTCAGTAAACAATATTTTACTGAAACATTTCATAACACAGAAAATCTGTCTGAAGTGTAAAGTTACTGTCTTACACAAGGACAGACCCATTTTCAAAGACCAATATGAATACAATAAATATGGAGTTTACATACTAATTTATACACAGAAACTGCCCCACAGCCATAAAAATTTATATTTAACAGTGCAACTTATAATTTAATCATTTGATTTGTTTGACAGGTTTGTCTTACTAAACACAAATAACTACCTGGTTTTCATATACATATATAATATATTTTTTATGTATATAGATATTCAACAATCTGTACAGTTTCTAAACATAAAACTCCTAAAAGGCACAATTGTTTATACAACATGTACAAAAATGGCTGGAGCTGACACAAAACAACAATTATTGGTCAAAAGTTCATGATTGCACAAAGATTAGTCATAAGTTTATGTCAGAAAAAAATGTGCTTTAAGGAAAGGAGGGTTTTCAAAAAAACCTTTAAGTGTTATTTAAAAATCAAAAGCAATAGAAAGTAAAAGCCACTAGGTTGCTATCACCAGCCTGTCCTCGTCCTCATCACTGCTGACGTCGCTGAACTGCACGGGGGGCTGCCTTCGGGGCAGCACGGGGGGCCTGGGCACCTGTCTGTCTGGAGAGAAGGTCTGCTGGCCGGAGGGCTGGGGAAGAACATCAGAATGTGCCTTCAGGAGAGGGTCCGAAGTGGCCACCAGGGGACCCTGCACGGGAGCGAGCTCAGGCGTGAGCTGCAGGTGACTTGCAGAGGCAGCCTTCTCTGTGCCCATTTCATTCGAGCCTCCAAACCTTGCATGGTCACCTGTAGGGGCAGGTGGATCCAGAACCTTTTTTGCGTGTTCCCGCCAGACTTTGGGTGATCCCTGAGGAGGCTCGGTCCTGCTGGCCTGGTTTGCACTGGCTACGGGCGTCTGCTTGGGTTGTGCCTCGCGAGCTTTGCTTCCGGAGGCTGGCACCGCGGGAGCTCCCTGGGCGTCGAGGGTCACCTGACTCACGGAGGGGATTAAAGCGGGCAAGGCTATGTTCAGGATCTGCAGCCCGGGAACGTGCGCCTGCGGGGCGGGGCTGCTGTGCGGGGAGGGGCTCGCCGCCAGCACCTGCAGGCCCAGGGCATTCAGGGCGAGGCCCGGCGGGGGCACCGGCGGGGCCACGCTCGCGTTGGCCAGGCCCACGATGTTCACGGTCTCCATGCTCAGGTTCTGCAGGCCTGGCACACGGACCTGGCCGATGGGAATACATGGCACCACATTGCTTAATTCAGCCACGCCGGCGGGGTTTGCAGTGCCAGAGGCTTCTGGGGCCGTATCCCCAGGAGCGCCCGTGGTCCTGTGGATGACACTGACAGCAGGAATCGTGAGCTGCATGGGCCCGGCCTGAATGGGCACGAACGTGGAGTACGTGAGGCCGGCGGGGACCACGTGGATCCCCCCGACGGGAACCATATTATAAGGTGTCCTTGACTGCTGCTGGGAATGCAGAGGAAGGTGGCTGAACAAGTGGGTCTGGGCAGAAGGCAGGCCCGGGGGCGGCTGCAGGGTTATCTGCTGCTTCTGTACCTGAGTGTCGGGGTGAGGCGAGGCCACGCTGGGCACCCCCGCGGCTGTCCGAGGGCTGTGCTCGGCTGCGGCTGCGGCAGGAGGAAGCCTTCCGGGTGACGGGTTCTAGAACACAGAAGAGAACGATCCTTTTATGGCAGGGCTTTCTTTATCACTGAGCTAAAATGCCAGTGCTAAATCTATTCTTCCCAATGACGTAAAAGCACATACACTTGTACTTTATAAAAAATTATATGCTTGCAAAAAAACTTATTTTTAAAAATAAATTTTCAGCTAAAAAAAATCTATTTTATCTTTAATTATTTTTCTTTTCTGCTACAAATAACAGCAACACATTTTTGTGTAGCCCTTTGGGTTTTTAAACAAACTTCCTGGATGTCATCACATTTTATACTGAGAATAACCCTGAGAGATGGCCACGGTTACATTCTTACGTTGTTGTTATTCCTGGTACTACCAGCTCCACCGTATTTTACAGATTAGGAATTGAGACATTGAGATATTAGCTGGTTTTATCAACTCAATGGGAAAGATTAACCAAAGGGTTATCCGTTCATGAAGTAAAGACTTGTCATTAAGAAAAAGGCCTGCTAGCTGTTCGTTCATTTGTTCATTCATTCATGAAATGTCTACTGAAAACCTGATTTCCAGGTGTTGGTAGGTGTGTGAGAGATTTTGAGCTAGAGAGAAGCTCAGAGCCTGGGGGACCAACATTAAAGTAATGAAATGTTATTGGAAGGGGTAAATCTTGCTCATCCTCCCGTCCACCCAAGATCATCTACTAGCTTTTTCTTGATAATATCTATATCACAGAGCTATATTAATTTATGTATTTAATTTATAATTTAATTTAAACATTAATTTAATTTAGCTAAGTTAATATAATTTAGACTAGTCTTTAGAAATCCAAGCTTCTACAGTCTTTTTATTTTTCTCCAGTATTATATGGCAAACCCAAGCCTGCCACATTTAGAAATAAATCCTATTGCGATATTCAATACATACTAGAGGTAAGAGAACTGTCAATGAGAGAAGAAGGTATTCCTCCCAGAATTAGTCACTTGTCACAAGACAGCCAGGGTAAAGCAGGGATCACTCCCGGCGTATTCAGTGTGCCTTTCTTTAGGCCTGTGGTCTGCCCTGAGCTAGTTCATGGGCAGAAAGCTTTCCCAAGCTGCTACAGCATTTGATCATTCCAGCAAAGTCAACTCCTTGATACATTTTGGGTCACATTGACTTTGCTACAGAAACTTGTAGCTGTCTTGCCGATGATGGTAAAGTACAAAATGTCTGGATAACTTAGTGCAAATCCATCACACCAACACCAGTGGAAAAACAACTCAGAGTGAGCCATGGGATAAATAAATCCTCAATCAGCGCATACATATTTTTAATTTCAAAATTTTTTTAAAAAGCAATTAATAATAAATGGGTATATTTTTCAAGAACCATTTGGTTCTTTCAAAGATATGCAATATGTGAACTCTGATTAAAATACTTAACAAGATTCCAAAGGTCATAAATGTTCTCTGCCCTTAAATATAGCAAAAAAATAAAGTCATACAAACTAATTTGGCCATAAATAAATCATTTAAGTGCATTGTTTTCTTAAGCCATTAGGTTCCCCATATTTAATATTAAAAAAAAAAAAGAAAAAAAGAACTACCACCAATCATTTACCTGTGTTAAAGTGACCGCCTTTCCTGCCACAGAACTTCTCAGAATTTCTTCTGACTCAAGGTACTCCACAGACATCTGACGACACGGGGATCTGGGTACAGTTTCGGGTGGCCTGGTAGAGTCTACAGGGGGAACCGTCTCATCTTCCTCTTTTGCAGCATGCTGCCTGGCGTTCACAGGGGAGTCTGTCTTCTGGCTGTAGTGACACTGTACTGTGCTCAGGACGGTCATCTTGGTGAGCAGTGCTCTGGGCAGAACATCCATTGGGTCTGTGTGTACCCCTGAAAAGCAGTCGTTCACCCTGATGTCCTCGTCAGCACTCACAGAGTCCTGCAGGCTACTTCTAGATGGAAGGTGCTGCGGGCTGGCAGTGACCGAGGGCGCAGCAGACAGGACTGACTCAGCCTGGCTGTCTTCATCATCGTCCTCATTTTCATTATCGTCCTCATCTGCGCCATCAGATTCTTCCAGATCATATCCAGACCGCTCATATCCGAATCTTTGTTTTTCATCTGATAAAAACAACCAAGAGGGGTACGTTATAGAATGTCCTGCGTGTGGACAAATGCAATCTTTTATTTTCATAAGCTTGGCAATACCGTGAGGAATACAGAGACCAGGAGCCTGGCCACACACAGCCTGCGCTCTGCTGGAGGAGAACACATTGGGGAAGAACCAGCCCATCACCCCGCAGGAGCTCAGAGGAGTGAGGCGCTGAGGTGCAGCGGCGTGGCCGGGGCAGGCTTCTCAAAGGCCAGGAGCAGGAAATGAGCCTCAAAGAGGACCCAGACAGGCCCAGGGTAATACATAAAGAAAATGGGAAATGGAGGCCTCAACTATTATACTTGGAAAAAAATCCCCAAGTACAACTGAACTGTGTAAGAAATGAATAGAGTTCGATGCAGCTCTTTTCCTGTGTGCTCTTCTGATCTACTTTTTTGTGTCTTCCTTTTATTGAACAAATTAAACACACACAAAAATGCTATTTGGTATTTGTGAAGAAAATTTTTCTTAGTACTTGAATAGTACTGTAGACATGCTTCGATTGTCCTCTGAGTAGCAATATTCATCTGATATTTAAGCCTTCTTCTACTTCTTTTTATTTACTAAGAGAGGTGCTAAATTTTCCTGTCAATTTTTTCTGTGATATTATTCAACCCATTCCTCACAGGAAGAGGACCTTACCTTAAAGTCATTAATATCAGCCTCATAATGTCATGTAAGACTGGCTTTTACAAAGAATTTTCAAGATGGTCCAGGGAACCATTTTAAAATTCTCCTAAGTTCATGTGGGATTTGGTTTAAAATTTTCACTTGTTCAAAATCTCACAAATGATAGGCTCCTTCCCTTAGAAAGCTAATAAACTTTAAAAAGTTAAAAGAGGAAGAAATGCAGAACATCCACTGCATTTCTTTGTCACTGAGATTTAATAAAGATGCCATCAGATCATGTACAGTTTAGGTGTGAGACATTCTGTACTTATATGTAGTTTTTGAAGAGAGAAAAAAATGTAAATAAGAAATAAGCAACAGGTATTTTTCCTGGCTTTCATGAGTCATCTGCATATAAATTTATTTTACTACTCCCTCTTTCTATATGACAAAGATAAGTTCTTAGAGATGTCTCAGAGGATCTAGGCCAAACCATTTGAGGGCAATTATTTCTAATGGATTAAAAGGACTAGAACTTTAATGTTATTTATCATGAATATGTGTTACTTTTATAATTAAAACACTCAAAGATATAACATATGCATTTATGTTTCTTTAAAATGAGATTTCATAAGCTTTTCCTGTTAAGGATCTACTATTATGTTGTAAATAAGTAAATAAGTAAAATAACACCAATTTACTGAATCCCACTAGGGACCCATGCTGGAGATGGAATGAGTGATTTCTGGGTAAATGCCTGGTCTCCTGCCTCAGACACTTTTGATGTCTGCAATTCTAAAATTAGAGACTCATCCTCAATTTGACTCAAATTTGCCACATTAGTGCCATATCAGATATTTTGTTAGAGATGTGTCTTCTTTTAAAGGGGAAAAATAGAAAGGACAGGAAGGAACTTGATGACTGGGAGAACAGAGAAGGCTGATCTTATCAAGGAATGACCTTGCTAAAAGGTCTAACTAGGACAGGACTTGCTTTACCTTAAAAACTATTACCTTATTTTTTTTAAAAAAAGAGTAGGCCTAACTTTAATTTACAGATTTTATCAAACCCATCAAAAAGCTGAGGTCTCAGACAATCAAGAGCCCTAAATCTAAGGAGAGACAGTGTCTGCAGGAAAAGAGGAGACACAAGCTCCAGCCTGCTGGGGTAGATGCAACAGGATACCGGTCAGAAGCAGCTAAAGTGGTCAATATATGAAACAGTTGGTTAGAGCTAAGAGTGGGTTGGCAGGACTGTGTGAAACCTCTGGGGGCTGCACTCTGCTGCAGGCTTCATGCCATGAACCCCACCCAGCTGCTCAGAGTGAACAGCATGAAGAAGTGTCTACTGCGTATATGGGGGAGAGGAGCAGCAGCCAGACAGGAGGGGCAAAGAACTATACCTGGATCCATCTCCCCTCCCTCCACTAGGGAAACAAAAGCCTTACCCTGTGAGAAGAAGGGCAACAAGCACTATGGTCCGCAGGACATTAGTGAAAACTCACTGCAGTGGGGAAAGGGCTGAGGATTGCAGCAGAGCCCACCACAACCGCCGGGGATGGGCGACAGGCAGGAAAACTGAGAAGGCCATAGCCCAGAGAAGAGACCTAAGAACCTGGTGCATGGACAAGACTGAGACTTAATCAGAACGGAGATGGTACCCCTTTCTCCTCTTCAGCTCCCAGTGCCAAGCTAAGGAGCTCTGAATGAAGGTAACAGCAAAATACTGCTGGGAGAGGAAAGCAGAAAAAGAATGTGCAGAGAGACACACTCTGAAGCACAGTGCAAAGGAAGACCTAAAACTGGAACTGAACATTGTTCTTGTAATCCAACCCCCGCCCAGAACACAAGATGTCATAGGAATGTGAAACCTCTGGTGTAGTGAGGATAGTCATAACAACAAGAATCTCTCAAACCCAGTCCAACTCCTCCCTAGAAAACCTCTAACCCCCACACTACAGGCCTAGCAGAAGGAGAGAAACACATGCCCATTTCAAGGCATAAAAACAACTCATGAGTCTACTGTTTTACCCAAGATGTCCACCTTTCAACACAAAATTACAAGGCATACAAAAAGGCATGAAAAAAGCTCATACTCTGGTAAGAAAGCAATCACCAGAATGGAGTCAGATATGACACAGATGATAGAACTGACAGAGAATTATAAATAATTATGATTAACGTGTTAAAGGCTCTAATGGGAAAGGTGGACAACACATAATATCAGATGGAAATTTCAGCCAAGAGATAAAAACTATAAAAAAAGAATAAAATGAAAATAATACAAATGAAAAACACAGTAACGATGACATCAAGAAAGCTGCTAAACCCAGAATTCTCCACCTATTGAAAGTAACTTTCAAAGATGAAAAAGAAACATGACTTTCTTAGAAAAACAAAAACTGAGGGGATTCATTGACCTTCTAGACAATAAATGTTAAAGGAAGTTCTAAAGCAGAAAGAATATAATATCAGATGGAAACCCGGGTCTGCACAAAGAAACAAAAAGCACTGGAAATGGAATAAATGAGGATAAAATTATTTTTTTCTTGCATATAATTGCTCTAAAAATAACTGAATGTCTAGCACAAAAATAGTTACAGTGTATTGTGTGTTATGGTAAATGTAAACATGAACAGTATGACAGCAACAGCACAGAGGACAGAGGGGAAGAACTGTGAATACACCATAGTAATCCTTACACCATATGTAAAGCAATGTCATACTGTCTAGACAGCTAAAAATTTTAAAGGATAAAAACAAGCCAATAGAGGAAATAAAATAGAATCATAAAAATTGCTCAATTAATACTAGAGAAGACACAAAAAAGAAGAAAACTGAATAAAAAAAAAATGAAATGAATAGAAAACACCTGCCAAAATGGTAGATTTTAACCCAACTACATAAATAATAACATTAGAAGAAATGGTCTAACATATGAATTGAAACACAGAAATTGTCAGATTGGATTAAGCAAGTCCCAAGTGTATACTATAAGAAATGCATTTAAATATAAAAACATAAATAGGTTGAAAGTAAGTTTGGAGAAAGATATACCATAAATCATTAAAATATAGGCACTGAAACGATACTAATATCAGACAAAGTAGACTTCAGAACCAAAAATATAGTCAGGGATAAACAGGAACATTACTTAATGAAAAACGGGTCATCACTCTCTCAATGTATAACAACCCTAAGAGTGTACGCAACTAAATAGAACTTCAACATAAATGAGGCAAAAACTGAATAAATCTAAATAAAAAACTAAATAAGTCCACAATCATAGTCAAAGATACTCCACTCTCAGTAAACGATGGAACAAGTAGATAGAAAATCAGGAAGAACATAAAAGACCTAAAATACACTATTAACCAATGAACTCTAATTGACATTTATAGAATGCTCCACACAACAACAGCAGAATACACTTTCATTCTAAGTGTACATGGAACTTTCATCAATATATACTATAATCTGGGCCAGCCCGGTGGCGCACTGCTACAGTGCGCCGCTTCGGAGCGTGGCAGCGCTCCCGCCAAGGGTTCGGATCCCACATACAGACCGGTTCCCGCTCACTGGCTGGGCGAGGCGCGGGCGCAAAAAAAAAAAAAAAAAAAAAAAAAAAAAAAAATATATATATATATATATATATATACACTATAATCTGAGCTACAAAACAAACCTCAACCAATTTAAATGGATAGAAATCATACGGAGTATATTTTTAGATAAAAATAGATTTAAACTAGAAATCAATTGGAAGATATCTCAAAAATCCTCAACTATTTCAGAATTAAATAACACACTTCTAAATATTCCATGGGTCAATGAGAAAGTCTCAGAGAAAATTTTGAAATACTTTGAACTGGATGAAAATTAAAATATAACATTCAAAATTTGTGGGATGCAACTAATGCAGTGGTTAGTGAGAGATTTACTGTACTCAAGGCAGTCTGGTATTGGCAAAAGGATAAACACACAGTATTGATAAATCAGGAAAGATAGCCCAGAGATAAAAACTACACAGGTAAAGTTAAATGAACTTTGACAAAGGCAATTCCATGGAGAAAAGATAGTCTTTCCAATAAATGGTGATGAAACAAATAGATACCCACACACCGAAAAATGAACATTGGCATATACCTTACACCTCCAGCTTATATAAATAGTAACTCAAAATATAGAACTAAATATAAAATATAAATGCATAAAACTTCTAGAAGAAAACTAGAAAATCTGTGCGACCTGAAATTAGACATAGAACTCTTACATAAGATACCAAAAGCACAATTGATAAAATAGAAAAAAGTAATAAATGGGCTTTCTTAGTATTAAAAAAACTTGTGAAAGACACTGTAAAAGAGAACTAAAGACAAGCTATAAACTGGAAGAAAACATCTGCAAATGACATTTCTGACAGAGGGACTGTATCCAGAATATATAAAGAACTATCAAAACTCAACAGTAAGAAAACAAACTGTGGTGTGTGGGGGTGTGTGTGCATGTAATTCAGCCTCAAAAAAATGAGATTCTCTTGCCATTTATCGTAACACAGATAAACCTGGAGATCATTATACTAAGTGAAATAAGCCAGACACAGCAGCCACAGAAAGGAAAATACTGCGTGATCTCACTTACATGTGGAATCTTAAAAAAAAAAAAAGTTGAATACACAGAGATAAAGAATAAAACAGCAGTTAGAGGGTGGTGCAGGGCGAGTGGGGGAGAAAATGAGGAGACGTAGCTCAAAGACTGCAAAGTAGCAGGTATGTAGGATAAAGAAGTCCGGAGATCGCACGTACAACATGAGGACCATAGTTAATAATATTGTATTGTGTTGGGGAATTTTGCTAAAAGAGTAGATTTTAGGTGCTCTTGCTACCAAAATAAAAAAGTGTATCTATGTGAGATGATAAATATGTTAATTCGCTTGACGATAGTAACCATCTCACTATCTATACCTATGTCAAAACATCATTTTGTACACCTTGAATATATACCAAAAAAAAATTTTTTTTTAAATGAGCAAAATTTTTGAACAGACACTACACCACAGAAGACATCTGGAAGGCAAACAGCATATGAAAAAGTACTCAAAATCATCAATCACTACAGAAATGCAATTTAAATTGCAATGAAATACCACTACACACCTTTTATAATATAAAAACAAACCACAGAAGACATCTGGAAGGCAAACAGCATATGAAAAAGTACTCAAAATCATCAATCACTAGAGAAATGCAATTTAAATTGCAATGAAATACCACTACACACCTTTTATACCAAACTGGCAAGAAAGACCATGTACTAGTAACACTGCAGAGCAACTGGAACTCTCACACATTGCTGGTGGGAATGCAAAGTGGTACAGCACCTGGGAAAACATTCTGGCAGCTGCTTCCGAAGCTAAACATACAGCTACCATATGAACTGAGATTCAACGTCTAGGTATCGAACTCTAGAGAGATGAACACTTACATTCACATAAAAGCCTGTGTAAGAATGTTCATTGTAACTTTATTAATAATTGACAAAAACTGGAAGCAACCAGTTCCTTTTAACTGACCAGTGGATAACAAGCCGTGGCTCATCAATACAATGGAATACCACGCAGCAATAAAAATAAATGAACTACCAACTCACACAACATGGATGAATCTTACCCGCATTTTGCTAAGAAGCCATACCCCCAAAGCTACATATTTTGTGATTCCTTTTATATGACACTCTAGAAAAGGCAAAACTACAGGGAGGAAAAAAGATCAGTGGCTGCTTGGGGCTGTGGGGTGGGAGGAGTGGTGGTCTATCGAGGAGTGACACAGCGGCGTCTGGGCGATGATGGGACTGTTCTGTACAGGGTTGTGGGGGAGAACATACAAGTCTATGCATTTGTCAAAAACCACAGTACTATACACTGTAGAGTGAATTTTACTGTATGGAAACAAAAACATAATCAACTGGGACGTGGGGTGAACCTAGGATGGAATGCAAGCTGGGACAGATGACTGCCTGCAGTACAGAGGAGTCACACACCCATACTGCAGGTGATGGGAAGGAGGGTCCTGACCTGGGTAACCTCAGCAAAGATGGCTTTCACTGGATTCTGTGAAGGCTAAAGACGAGAAGAACTGCACACATGGTATTGTAACGGTAAATCTGTTTCGTACAGGGGTATGGGTTAGGATTTCGGAAACTAGTTTATTTCTACACTAGAGTTGAGCAAGCATGTAAACATACTGTAGATGAGAGTCAGGTTTCTCACAGTGGGTGAAAGAACAGAAGGAAGGGGAGAAGGCTCTGTGGTGCTGCAGATGAACTGAAAGTATCAGTATGGACTCATGTTTCCACTTATACACACAACACACGTGTGTGTGAGAACATGTGCGTGTTGGCACGCATACGTGTATTTCCCAGCTCCGTCTGCAAGCGGGGACTGAAGCAGTGACAGGTCAGCAGCAACGGGCACACCAGCCAGTGCCCAGATGTTGGCTTCTAAATACCATTCTCCAGTAAAGAGAAATGGTTGATTCCAGGGCTGGAACATCTTGGGGTGCCAAAAGTAAAAAAACTGCTTTGAAAAAAAGATGGGGGCATGTTGAAAGGGCACAGGAAGAGACCTCAAAGAGTTCTCAGTGGCCAATGCTGGAACTTGAGCTATACAATAAATAATGATAGTATCAGATTATAACCCAAAGAATAAAACACATATCCCTGAATCCATACTGATATAAATGAATAAATGGAGAAATGGTAACTTTTCTTTACAGAAAATTCCAATTAATAAATTAGAACACCACAGTAATGCTTATCACAGACAAGATACATCAGTGTATAAACAGGATATTTGCATAGTCTCAAAGTATCTCCCTACAAATATTTAATATTTACTAAGGGAAAAATAGTAAATTTACAGTACAGAGTCCTGACAGAGGCCACCTCAGCCAAGTGATACAGGCTACATAATAAGAATACACTGACATCACAGATCCCCGACATGATGCACCAAGAAAAGCTCATCACCCAGCAGCATCCTTTCCCAACAGTGGGCAGCTTCAACCTAACCCTGAAATGCATCAGAGAAGCGCAAATTGAGAAACATTATTCGAAATAACTGATCAATACTCTTTAAAAAATAATCAAGGTTGTGAAAGACAAGAAAGACTGGGGAACACATTGCAGAAACCAAAAGAAATGTGATGACTAAATGTAACGTGGAAGCCCGGACAGGAGAAGGACGTGGAGGAAAAACTGGTGAAATCCAAATGAGTTCTGTACCTTGCTTAGTAAACTTGAGCTGAGGTTAATTTCTTAGCATTGACATATGCTCTGTGGTTACGGAAGAGGCTAACCTAAGGGGAAGCCGGGCAAAGAGTACACAGGAACTCTCTAGACTAGTTTTGTAACTTTTCTGTAAGACTAAAATTATCTTTTAAAAAAATGCAGTTAAGAAAAAAACTATTTGCCAGTGCTCCAGGGTATTTTACTCTATTGATGTGAATATTCTTTCATATAACTTTGCACAATATCCACCCTCCTCATTAACCTTATTGTCAAACCAAGACTTCTCTTCTGCCAAGCAATTTTTTCCTTTTCTATCATTTAATAGGAAACTATCAGTTCTTGAAATCAATTCCAACACTTCCATTGGTTAATTTAGAAGCACAGGAAATTTCTCCTGAATCTACCCTAACCTAGACACGTTTTAAATTTTTACCACCTAAAAGTGCCCTTACCTTGTATCTATTTTTTGCATTTCTTATTTAATTGTATGTATGATGATTAAATGGCTCTACTCTAGTTCCAGCCATCTACACTATAAGAGAAGCTACCTTAGTGCTACATACAAACCCATACCATTTGATCATAATTCAAATAAAGACTAATTAGGGACTTGGCTTTTTCTCAGAGAACGATTAAAAAAATGAAAAACACAATTAATTTTTAAAATGCTGAGCCTATAGCTCACAAGCATTAGAGCTGAGATTCAAACACATCTCTGTGCTAAACATTCCATATTCAGTCATATTTAAAAAACCTAACTATAGGAAGACTGTAAAGAAGGTTAACAATGAATAACAGTCAATAAGCTAGCTTATAAATATGCATGGGTTCAATGTGTATAGCTACAGACATTAGAAGCGTCATATAATTATTCGATTATGAATAGTAAAACATAAAATGCAGTCCCCAAGAAGAATGTAAACAATTGCACCTTTTAAATTTCACAAATATACTGTATTTATAATAATTATGAAAATTTAAGAATTAATTATAAATACTTAAAATGTTTATTAATATGTACTTTTCAAGAAACATCCTGATTTCTTTTTCAGTATATGCAATTTATTATATGAGGAATTTTAAAAGAACTCTATTTTTAAGGGGGTATGTAAAAATGTTTGGCTCCATTTTAACCTAATTTTGCCTTGATCACACCACCTTTCAGATCAGGGTCAGTAGTACTATGGGTGGGAAGACATACAAGGTACCTTCCCTGGAACTTCCTTTCTTCCTGGACAGAACCGCATGTCTGCAGCTTGGAAAGGACTTAGGAGGGGCTGGGATTCCTTTCCTATGGGCTTCCTTCCCTGAGATAAGGAGAGAATGACGTTTCTGTCTCTGAATGCATAGTTTATGGAATCTCCTGAAGGATCCTGAATCTCCTAACTGTCATCCATTCAGGATCTCCTGAATCTCCTATCAAAATCAGAAAACCTGTAAATGAATTTTGGATCATGACTTATTTGTTAAAACATGGTTGATATTCTGAGGGGATAGAAAGAAGGTAAAAAAAACTGGGTAACTTAAATGCACAAAAGACAATGACATCCTTTTAAATATCCATAGCACCAGACAACACTGCCCTCTGTTTGCACTCATGCTAATAAAAGTCCTTTTATATTAATTACTTCCCTGTCCCTTTAACCCTTGCGCCTAACACCCAAAGAAGACGACTGCTACTGAATCGGACATTGTGCTGATAAAAGTCCAGAAAGGAAAAGTGCCCTGTCTATGAGAAACAAGCCAGTGAGGACAAGAACAAGGACTTGTTGACTCCGAAAACCTATCACATATGACTCTGTGATATTACTTATTTTGCTACTACATGATACTTAACATAATAGCTATGATACTATCTTGGCCACACGTCGTTAACCGTCTGTTGTTGTGAATACAGTCTTTTTTGAACACAGCCAGGCTCATTCTTTTACACATTGTCCATGGCTGCTTTGGAGCTACAGTCACACAGTCTAGCAGTCATGCCTAAAATATTTACTATCTGGCCAATTACAGAAAAAATTTGCCAGTGCTTATACCATATTACCACGTTCAAACCTCACAATCACCCCATGACACGGGTGATATCAAACCCATCTTACGCAAGGAGGTTAAGAACCTTAAATATGGCTAGAAAGCATCAAAGGATTTGAAGCCAGGTCTTTATGCTTTTAGGAGTCCTGTCATCATTCCAATAAGATATACCGACTTTTTCTTGTTTTATTACAACCGCTCTTTTCTTGGTATGCGCAATATAGACTAATCCTCCAGGAGGGTAAATGCTGTAGCTTATCCCTCTGCCGTCATCCGAGACTCTAGAACGGACATAAGGAATCCTCATTTGCTTAACAAATTCATAAACAAATAGGCCTTAAAAGCTTCATTGTGATTTATATCCTCCTAGACACTTTCCTCACTCATTATAAATAAATGTTCCCAACACTCAGTAAAATTTGACATCAGCACATGATTCATTCACTTGCTGTGAACGTCAATTCACGAGGGAAGAGAGGCATGTGATACAGCAATGTCTTTTTTTTTTCAAAAGTAAATGTTTTGATAAATTTATGTCAAACCACTTCCTTAAAGGTGTATTTCCAAATTTATCTCTTGAAGAGGAGCTGGAGGAACTGCAAGCTGTCCTCCCTTTGCTGCCAGACAGTGACACCTGCTGGAAAAGTCGGAGTCACAGAGATGGCCCAGAAGTTTCCACTGAGACCAGCAGTCCCCGCCCCCACCCACACTCAGTATCGACTTTCTTCTGTTGCTGTAGTTTATCTGTTTTCATTGTTCTCACATGTTTAGAAATATTACTTTAAAATTCAAACAACAGCAAACTAGGGGAAAAAAATTTTAAAACATGCAAATACTATAGTTTTTTTTTTTTTTTTTTTAAGATCAAAACATCATTAAGAACATAATGGACCAGAATTTAATGTTTGTTAACTTTAGGAAGTAAACTAAAAGAATGTTATAATCTGTGTTGTTCATAAATGGTATTAATACTGCTTTAAGTATAAATCCTAAGGCCTATTATGGTTTAATATTGTACATGAAAATTTTTCTTAAAAAGAGTAATGTTCTCTATGAAAATCCCAATGATAACATATCCTACAGCTTTCATTTAGAAAGAAAGCTTTGCTGGTATATTGATAAAAGTCACTTAAATTATTTTAAAGGATAAGTGTAATACAGGTTTTAAAACCTGTGTTGTAACATCATCATCTTACATATATATTGTAAGTACTTAGAATAATGCTTCTAATCACTGCCCTTCGCCATTTAAACAGTTCTTCCAGTTTGGCAGTGGAGGGTACACATTAACATTCCTTGCATTGAAGTCCAGTATTTTGTTGACAAAAACATTCTTTGGATCAAAGGATGAAAAGCAAATAGCTGGTGGCATGATTTTGGACACAAAAGGTGAAAACTGAAATGTATTCACTAATACCCCAAGAACACCAGGATAAAATTCCTGAGGCTATACTTGTATAATTCTGTCTGGCAAGAATAGAAGGAATGTGCAGTGGGGTTGGGGAGATTAGACTTTTCATGAGCATATACTATAATTACAGCTTGAGTTGCTGGTTTTAAACTAAATGGAAACTTCTTTTGAATAGCAATTGCCTAAATTTTAATGGTTGGCTTACAAAAACTTATAATTTCCTCTGCTTAATTCAAAGTAAATGTTTCCCTTTGTTGCTACATTTATTCCACTGAGAATAAGAACAAGAGCGCATCTGCTACAGGGTAAGACAGGTAGCCATACAACCCAACGTAGCTCAGGGCGGTAAGGAACTAAAACGGTCAAGGCTTCATCACACCATTTTCACACTGGCCTTTAATGAACACTCTTTGGGATATGCACATGACGCTGGTGAATGACACTCTGAGCATGGATGATATGATTGGCAGAGTAGAGAACAGGCTTAGGATCCTTAAAAAAAGAAAAGACCACTAAAGATAATGCCAGGAAAAGAAATCCTGAAGTTAAGTAGTAACAAATCTGGAGAAAATCTATAGTGAGAAACAAAACAAGGCACATGTAAAGAAATAACAAAATATGAACATGGCATACAGAGACTTGGGCTTCTCCCCAAAAGCCATGAGCTGACCAAGATATTACCAAGTGGTAATGATGTCTAAAAAATAAACAGCTTGCTGGATGCTTTGTAGTAACACTTTCTGGCCTCTTTTGAGCACTTATTAAATTTTGTTTATTTAGTGAAAGCTCTCAGAGACATTCCTTAGTGATGACCAAAAAGATCAATTAAATGAATGACCAAGACCCCAGATCTGTCCTATAAACCTAAAAATACTATCCTGAGGTTTCTGGGTGCTGTTCTGCAAAGTCTGACAAGGGTTGTGACTTTTCTTTTCAGATTTAGAATCAGGTCTCCCAAATTTTGCTGTTGTTTTTAAAGATTTACTCCTTTTCCCACGTATTTGATATAATCAAGATTTAAACATATGTGGCAAGTTCTTGCATGTCCTCTTAGCACTGATTGTTTAAGTCATGTAACCATCATAAGAGTGTGCCAAATCTAACAGTCCTCTTTATGGACCCTAGGACTCCACTCCTGATAGAACTACCATCCTGTTGGTATGAAACATGAAGTGTGGCTATCAAACCTAGAGAAGACTGGTTGTTACAAATTTTCATATGGATCAAGATGATGTTTCAGAGCACTGGTTTCTAAAAGGCAGGTGGCTCCTGAATTCAGCTACTTATTTTTCTTTAATCACTGTACTACATTGTTGGCATCTGTAATCCGTTAGCACAATTAAATGACAGATTCCAACTGTATTTGAGAAAATCTAGGTAATAATAAAGGACTTTAGGGTTATTTCAGATTTCCGGTTTTCATATAGCTAGACCAGACATCCCTCAATTAACTGCAGTTGTGAAGGCATCGGGAAAGGCATCTGAAAGCCACCATAAACACTACTTTGGGTAGGGAGGTAAGAAAGCTAACTGTGATCACTGCTGCAGTAACTTACTGCTGGCAAAACCTTAGCAAGTCTCTTAATTTTTTTTTTGTAGACAGGAAGCAAAGGGGATCCCAGTGTGATTTCCAGTGTGGTATTTCCTTGTGCAGCAGGCTTAATACTAGATTTATGTTAGATTAAGAATATGAAACATGATACCAAGGCCCACGATACCAAACACGCATCTGATTAAACTGTTCACTTTTTTTTTTTTTTTTTTTTTTTCCTTTTT
>NW_007729731.1:73699-80366 GCF_000696425.1 Galeopterus variegatus
CCCAAGGCCCACGATACCAAACACGCATCTGATTAAACTGTTCCCTTTTTTTTTTTTTTTTTTTTTTTCCTTTTTGTCTTTTTTCGTGACCGGCAACGGATCGCAACCCTCAGTGTTGCGCCCGTACCGGACCGGGACAGGCAACGGGATCGCAAACCTCGGTGTTGCGCCCCGCACCTCGCTCAGCCAGCGAGCGGCCGGTCTGCATGTGGGATCTGTACCCCCGGCGGGAATGCCGCCGGGCTCCCAAGCAGCGCACTGTAGCAGTGCGCCACCGGGCCGGCCCTAAACTGTTCACTTTTGAAGTGAAAAGACAGCCAGGTATGCGTGAGAAGACTCCACATTATACAACATGATGTCATCACTTATTTTCATTTACTGGGCCGAGAAAATGGAAGATGCTGTTGGGCAGGACTCTTGAGAATGGCAAAGGATCCTGCATGGTCGCTGACATCTCAGGAGGAGGCTGGTCTGTGAGAGGGAAGGTGCCCTGTGCAGTCAGGGAGGTGGAGAAGCTCTCATGTGAGAGGGGGGAGAGGGAGGGGAGCCAGGCACACACGGTCACTGGACGCTGCCCAGCCTCCGGCCCCCCAGCTCTGTTCTAGGACAGACATGTTTCAAAACCTACGACAGTAGTGCCGGAGAATATTTATCCTTCTTCATAATTTTCTAAGTCACCTGCTTCATCTACTACTAATGTACGCCTAATAATTTGCATTTTTCCTCAGAAAATAAAACTGATAGTAAAATGAAACACTTTATAATATGTTGCTCTCCTTATACATACATACTTGTGGAGTTGATAAGAGCAAGGTTTAAAAACATATACAGAAATATTAAAGTAGAAACAAGTCAAGGCCTATCTATTACACTAGCCTATTCTATGGGGAAAGTTCTATACCACAGCAGTGTGGGCCAGAGTAAAAATTAATGCCAGGGGAAATGATGCTCCCTAATAAATGAAACGCAAGATTTCCAATTAGTCATCAAATATTTTATACACACACATACAAAACTGGATGTTACAAGAAAAATCCTACCAGACTTTCCCCACACATGGTTTACTGCTTCTGGTGGGGAAATGAGGGGTGTTGTTCATAAAAACACTCACCTATCCAGAGAAAGGTTTTTGTTCTGTGGCATTATTTAATATTATTGTTGCTGAATGGGATTATCCACTTAATGAAATCAAGTTTCTTTTACTCATTATTGTCTAAATTCCCACTACAAAATAAAACAGCAACAACAGCAAAAAACAAACAAAACCCCCCAAAACAAACCTCAACAATGAAAATTCCAGGGTCACAGATTAAAAGTCCTATTATCTTTTGTCTCCTTGTTTCCAGAACATTTGAGAAAATAATCCAGGACAAAAGTCAGATATAAATGGTCCTAAAGAGGCAATGGCTTTAAAGGACTTTAGTTGTCACAAAAAAATCAGACTCTGTAACCAAAGAAATACTATGTTATTTTATTGATAAATAAAAATACTAAAAAGTTAGATATACAAAATAATGGTTTTCAAGTGTCAAGACATGAAGAAATTGGTATAAATTGCCATATGGCAGAGACCCTGCTTATATCTAAGGATCAGTGAGCAGAGTATAAACCTAGAGTGGGTGCCTCCCCTATGACTCCCAAGCCTAGCGGTGCCAGTCCCCCAGCCCCCTTCCCAGGTATGGGCCCTGTCCAGCTCTCTCGTCCTTTGTCCCATTTACACTCTTACACCCCCATCCTCTCTCCCAACCTGGGGACCTTTGCCCAAACAAGTCCCTTGGTCTAGAATGCTTATCCCTCCTTACCCCAGCCCCTCACAGATACCTTTGCAAGTAAAGCAACGTAAGGATAGATAAATCCCTCCCTTTCCTTCTGTGATACCCTTAGTCATCGTTCTGCAGCCAACTTGGCCACCCCTGATCTGTCTGCTGGTCCCAGCCTTGGGAAGTGAACCATCCCAACATCACAGCCAGGGACCTGGAGGACAAAAATGTGTGCATGTATTGAATAGCTGCTGAAGTGATAAATAAATAAATGAATCATTCAAAAAGAGGATAAACTTTTCTTCTCTGGAGTTACCAAAAAATAGGACAGATCTTTATCAATCTGGAAAGATCACTACCAAGGATGAGAAAATGGAATAGTCAGAAAACTTAAATTTTCTTCTAGTTGGGCTGGCCAGTTAGCTCAGTTGGTTAGAGCTCAGCCTTACAACCCCAAGGTCATGGGTTTGGATCTCCATACTGGCCAGCTACAAAAAAAAAAAAAAAATTATCTTCTAGTCTTCTGAATCCAAGACCACTAAATAACAAATGAACAAACAAATGTCATTGTCACTTTAACAGCACCTACAGTGACCATGGCCACATAACATATACACTATTCATAGGTAAAATGTACTGTGTTGTAGCTACCATTTGATTTTGGTGAAGAAATCTAATAGAAAACTCACATTATCAAATTCTAAAAATAATAATATTGAATTATTTTCCTATAAGATTATAGGGCATTTTTTTCTAGACATTCATTCAGTCAACAACTATTTATTAACTACTATTTGGTGGGCACAATTGTAAGGAGATGGAGATAGAGTTGTAAGCAAAACAATGTAATTATGTAATTTATTTTCCATTGGAAGAAACAGATAATAAGCACACACATACATACAACACATCTGTTTGTGGTGATAAGTGCTATGGAGAAAAATAAAATAGGATAAGGGGCAGAAGTAATGCTGGTAGTAAGAGAATGAAGAAGTTTACACACACACACACACACACACACACACACACACACACACCTCAGAAAGACGGAGGCGAAGAAGGGTGAGTGGGCCAGAGAGCTCCAGGTTGTGGCAGAAAGGAAAACGCTGGTGGGTTTTAAGCAAAGGAATGACATAATTTTTAAAAGACCACCTTGGCTGCAATGTTGAAAGCAGCCTGTAAAGGGCAGGACTGAACTGCGGAGAACAGTCAGGAACTGCCAGAAGCAGTAAGACATGATGGTAACTCTGACCGGGGTGGGGTGGCAGAGGTGGTTAAAAGTGGCTGGATTCTGAAGACATTTTGGAGGAAGAGCCAAGAGGTTTAACTGGTAAATTAGAGGCAAAACGAGAGAAAGACGGCATCAAGGATGGCCTCAAGATTTTGGGCAAGCAGCCAGAAGGATGGGAAGTTGTAGGGGAAGTGGGCTTCTTAGAGCTAAGGGCTCAAGCAGGGGTTTGGGATTCGTCAAACTTGAGATGCCTGCTAGGCACCCAAGTGGAGATGGCAAGTGGGTGGAAGGAGAGGCTAGTCCAGAGTGAACGGGGAAGTCTTTGGCACACAGATGGTATTTAAGGTCAGAAGACTGGATGAGGTGACCTAGGGCGTGAGCAGAGACAGCAAAGAGGGGAGATCAGAGACCACAGCCCTGGGGCCTACATTTGGAAGCTGGACATGTGAGAAGCCGCAAAGGAGACTGAAGAACAGCTGGTACACTCTGGGCTACAGTTAGGCTTGCAAACAGTAGACCCTCCAGACACACAGCATCATATTGCAGGCTCTGGACTTTCCCTCTACAAATGTGGACATCAAAAAACTGCTAAACAAAATCCCACCTCTGTCTATCATCAATTTAATAGAGTGAAAGTTCTTTTTAAAGAATAATGAGACCCTACATTAGTATAGCAATCAAGAAACCACGAATAAAGACAACAAACTATCATCTAGCAAATAGGCCAAAAATTTAAATAATGATGATATTAGGTAGAGTTAAGGAAGTGGGAAAACGGAAAGTCTCCTCTGGAGAACCATGTAAAATTATAAAGTAAAATTAATTTTCCAGGTCTCTACACACATAGTGGTACCGGTTCATGCAAGTTAAGAATGCAAAACAAAACCATGTACTATTCATGGATATATACGTGTATGCTAAATACACTGAAAGGAAAAGCCCTCGTGCAGTTGGTCTGCCTCTGCAGGAGGGAGGGTGGCTGCTGGGGCGGGGGGCGGGGGAAGCTGCTCCTCATGGGTGCGCCTTACTGAGCCTGCTCTTTAAAAATACACTGAATTTATGAAAAGGGCTTGAAGCAAATGAGTCAATATTTATAACCATCAACTCTGGTGTGAATATACGAACACATAATAAAATTCTTTGTACCCTTTTTGTATTTAAAAGAATCTCAAAATTATGTTTTAAAAGCATGGAAGAGAATAATAAAAGGAAAACAAGACCATTTGCTTAAAACAATAACTGTTTACTATGTTTATACCTACACTGCAAACCTACAATAAAGCCAAAGGAGAAGAATATATTTTGTTGGCAAAGCAATAAAGAATTTTAGGTCTCTAGTATGACACAGCACTTGGCAAAGTCTATTTATTACACTTTACTATTCAATAAAACCATGAAGAAACTTTGAGCACACTACCCATAAATACAGTTATAAAAAAAATTAAACAGAAAGGAAAACGGGTAAAACTACCTTGTTTTATCAGGAGATCTAATCTGAACAGGGAATCTGGCTATCAATTGACTTATAATCTAAGACTGGCTTCAAATGCCATTGGAATGAGATGTAAAATACAGAAGTGAATCAACAGACATGTAAGTCAGGCAATTTACTAAGCAATGCCTGATAATTAACGTAAACTATACTTAATTCTCCTATGCAAATTTTGTATATAAGTACTACCTTCCCTTAACAATTTAGAGAATTCTCCAGACATGTTTGTTAATTTTCCTCAGACCCATCTTCTTGAAGAAGTAAAACATATAAAAACATATATTGTAACAATAATGCCTTTTATATTCACACATCCTTCAGACATCGGTGTTTTGTACCGTAAACTTGTGCCTTTTCTAGTCAGTGGATAATAAAAATACCTCCTGAAACTATTACACATTTTCCTGTGCCTTGTACGTCTGAATTGCTCTGTACCATATCGGATGTGAGTCACTACTCTTTGCATATTTAGAAATAAATTCAGGCTGATTCATTTACTGTGTTACTGGTTCTCAGGTGGCATTAAATGCATCTGTTTTTTTACCTATATTTTCAATGATATCCTCATCGTTTTCTCTTTGGATATTTTCTATATACCAAACTAATACATATTAAGAAAAATATAGCAAGCAGGTAAATGTCTGATTTAGGGCATAAATTTTACAAAAAGATATATCTATTCTTGGATTAGTCAGAACAGATGAACAGGTTTATTTTCCCTCAAAACTGATCAGAGGTAAATACTTAAATTTGTTAATACTGTTTTTAAAAAATGCAACCAGTTAACGTTTTCAAAATAAATGTTTTGGAGAAGCAAACAGATGTTTTATTCCAGAAACATTTACGGAGCAGCTGTGCACCAGGCCCTGTACTAAGTACTGTGGGTTAAGCAAACCTCCCGCAGCCACTGATTCTGCTCATGATGTGCTGAAGAATCTCAGTGGGAGTGAAGGCAGGAGTGTAAATAATCACACAGTCAGGTAGAGAGGGCTGAAACACTTTCAGAGAGGAAACTCTAAGATACTACAGGAGTGCAGAAAAGAGAAAAATTGTTGCCCGCAAGAGGTGTGGGAAGGGAAATCAGAGAAGGCTTTGTGATAGCGGTGGATTTGAGTAGATCTTAAAGGAAAGAGAGATTTAGACCAGTGCAGACTGGCAGCCACGCTGGTTGGGGAGTGAGGGCAGAGTTTAAGGGGGAGGGGGGGTGTAAAGGCAGACAGCCAGGTCAATGTCACATAAGCAGGAAATTCAAGCATGAGGGTAGGTGAAAAAGAGTAATGAGAAGGGTGGAGGAGGAGGCAGGCAGCAGACTGCAGGGGATTTTGATCAAGGTTAAGTGGTCACACTTTATTTGGTAGGCAGATGGGAGCCGATGAAAAATTTTGAGCAGAGGAGTAGGATGATCAGACCCATGCTTTGTGAAGATTAATTTAACATCAGTGGGGTAGATGGATAAGAAGGAAGACTACTAGAGACCGGACAACTGATTAGGAATTTATTGCACAGCATAAATAAGACGTAATGAAAATGGGAAGTAAGCAGTATCAGTGGGAGGGGAAAGAAGAGTATGGATGCAAAAAAAAAAAAAATAGTACATTGTAAATAGCATTTATGAAAAATATATGGTATAAAGCCTTACCTGATTCTTCTGTATCTTGTTCATCTATTAAACCTACTGAGACGCCTAAATCCACACATTTCTTGCTATGTGCCTTGGACTTCATGTGTTTTGTCAGATTTCCTTAAGGGAAAAGAATGTTTACTAAGCTTACGTAGTATCATTTTGCTATTGCATTTGTCAACACTGGCAAATTCCATTCCTATTTCAAGCAAAAGTACAGACTGTGGTTATATAATTCCAATGACCAGCACTTGGACAAAAGAAAATATTGGTATCTATATGTTGTAATAACCTTGTTAGTTTTTAGTAATAATTTCTTTTTCAAATCTGCCTCCTCTACTTTGATTGCATATACTTTTGCCTTATGGTTTCCATTCTCTACTCTTCATTTATTTCTTAGGACATTTAATACACATTTAATTTAAAGTCTCTTTCAGACTGTACTATAATTCCTGGAGTATGAATTTTCCACTAGTTGTGGCTGGGGCTCTACCCCTCATAGAAGTTTGTTTCCTTGCAGGATTTTTTTTTTTTTTTTTTTGTCCTTTTTGAGACCGGCCGCC
>NW_007729731.1:80376-88151 GCF_000696425.1 Galeopterus variegatus
GGATTTTTTTTTTTTTTTTTTTGTCCTTTTTGAGACCGGCCGCCGCACCGTGCTCAGCCAGTGAGCACTGTGAGCGCACCGGTCATCCCTATATAGGATCCGAACCCGCAGCGGGAGCGCTGCTGTGCTCCCAGTGCCACACTCTCCCAAGTGCGCCACGGGCTTGGCCCAGGATTTTTTGTTTTAATTGTAAGTTAGCTATCTTCAGCAAGATTGTATTCCATGGAGTTCTGAGTACCTGGGTTGTAGAGACATCTCTGTAAGGCAGTTTTCCAACTGCTTCTGCTTGGGACCCTAACAGTTCCATTGGTTTCAGACCACTGATTTTGGACCAATTTGTTTTGTTTTGTTTTGTTTTGTTTTGGCACGGCATAGGTACAGGGCTCTGCTTTTAAGCAGACAGCTTATTTGCTACACGGTCTAAAGTCACTGGATATGAGAGCCAGGATTATTTCATGGGCCTCAGACTCCATCTCAGGAAAGGCATTAAAACTGTGGGCCTATAACTGATTTTGACCCCCCTACGGACTTTTAATTTTTTTGTATCTGCTCACTATGCTAGATCTGAGTTTCTTTATTTCCGGTACCTGGGAATTTACCTTTTTAAGTTTTGAGTTCAACTATGAAAACTATTCTGATCAATGAAATATTATAAACCATATTTCTGTGTGTTTAGAACAGGAGAAAGAATTTCCTACATTAATTTCCCTTCACATATTGACTAAAAGTCTCATAACAGTATCTCTAACAGTGTGTTTCACTGGCAGCTGTTCAAGTATTACCAGGTTTACTGGGAACCACCTGGCACACTTGCCCCAGGTGATCATAAACACAGGGGAGACAGTTTAGATTCTTCCAAGGATACCAAGCATCTTGAGTGGATAATGCCACACACAAAAACACTGCTGGGGAAAAAGAAAAAAGAAAAAAACCCTAAACACTGAGTTTGGAGGGCAGGAGCAAACTACTATTTGAGAATAAGCCTTTAGAAGAGCTAAAAACATCTGTCATTGGTCCAAATTTTGGGCTTCCAATAGCTGAAGTACATGCAAAATTGCTATATTTATAAGGCTTCGATTCCTAGATAAATGCACTAAAGCTGTAAAACTGGTCACACTCATATAAGCCGATTCCTCCACTAGTTAGTACATTTTTGTCTGAGCCAACTGCACGGCATCCTGGGGCTTACTGTTTAAGGAGTTCAAGCGTAAGAGGTTGCCCGGACCAGATGATGGGTAACATCCATCATACCCTGACTTCTGTGATTCTGGAGGTAACACCTGGGTTAAATAATTTGGCTATGTCTTATATTTATGTTACATATACTTAATGAAATATGAAGCAAATATGGCAAAATGTTAACAATTATTAAAAGATCATAGGCACATTGGTATTCATTATACTAATCTCTACTTTCTACAAGAGCTTCAAAGTCTTCACATTAAAAAATTATAAAAATGGTTTAGCCATCTTAAAGTGGCTGAAATTTCCACCTATAAGTCAAAATGCTTTCAATATAATAAAAATGTTACAAACCAAAATCATAAGGTCCTCTAATAGTTCTCTTTCAAAAAGTTTTTGTTCTCTAGATAGGCAGCCTACCAGGCTACTAGCTTTCTAAAAAGTTAACATTTGGCTGTAACTAGGCAAACTTGGGAATGTAAGTTTTGAATAAGCATATTTTCTCACAACTTAAGCTATTACTTATTAACCAACTTCCAAAATAATTTAAAATAAGCAAAAATTTGCATTTTAAGTACGCAAAAATGCATATTTAAATGAAAATATCCCTAGCAATGTTACAAACTTTGTGTATTAATTTAATAAATAAATTTCCCAATAGATTTAGTAAATAGTTATCTAAATCCTCTGGAAAAGATGAGAGGTTTGGGCCGGCCCGGTGGCGCACTGCTACAGTGCGCCGCTTGGGAGCGCAGTGGCACTCCCACCGAGGGTTCGGATCCCACATACAGACCGGTTCCCACTCACTGGCTGAGTGAGGTGCGGGCGCAACACTGAGGGCTGCGATCCCGTTGCCGGTCCTGGTCTGGTACGGGCGCGACACTGAGGGTTGCGATCCGTTGCCGGACACGAAAAAAAGGAAAAAAAAAAAGATGAGAGGTTTTGTTTCTGGCTTCCTGTAGCTACATATAGTCTAGCTTTCAGTGATATAAATGGGACTAAATCTTGCAGAGATGCAAGCTCACTGTGTATTTTCTGCTGACAGACCTTTAAAGCAGAATCATGAAAACAAATCAATTAAAATTATTCTGAAATGTATTCACAGAATAAAGGCAGAGGACAAATGATGAAATACAGATTCTTAAGTATTACCATCAAAAAGCATCAATTTCTAGTACCACAGATCACTCTCTGTAGTGCTTTGCTATCTTTGCACACCATATTTACACAGCAGGCCATCGTATCACTTTTTCCTTCTGTTAACAACCACACACACTCAATAAGAAGTTGAGTTGGATTGGCTAGGATAACAAAGTAAATCAGAGTAGGGCAAAATATACAGCCTAATCAAAAAATAGGTCTACTATTATTTACCTGCCTTTAAAATGTGCTATGGAATCTGTTTTATGTAGGTCTGTAAAACATAGACTTCTAAAAGGAGGTTCACAATAAAAAAATGAGAACTGTCATGCCAAGAATAGGGAAATATTGAATATTTAATACTTTCTTCACCAGTCTCCTTAGCTAGGATAGCCTCCTTCAAATAAATCCTTATCATGTAATTCCACATGACTATCTGACAAAACAAAAAAATTGAAGCGAATTCAGATATGCGGCATATTAGAGAAATGTAAGATATGAAAACTGCTAACAGGTAATGCTCGCTCTTCAGGGGTAGTTATACTCTATCATTTAAAAAACATTCATCTAAAATTTCACATGATGCTGTTTTGAGTTATTTCACTAAGATTAATACTTGGTGACTCATTATATTTTTCCTTGCCAAGAAATCTCTGTAGTTTCATTTGGTTTTCCACATCTAGGTTGTCCTTCCTTTCTTGCCTTTATTTCATGAACATAATTTTTAAAAAATACCGATTCCTCTTCTTTCTTTTATTGAGAAATACCCATTTCATATTATTCCTTAATCTTCTTGTATTTGGTAACACCATTCTGTACTTGGAAAACTTTTATTGGTAATATTAGCCTTTTAAATATGCTCCTGGTCTCATATTGGAAATTAATACATGTTTCTTAATCACTGGATCAAAACCAGTGAAAAAGCAATAAATTGAGTTAAAAGACCAAAGCACTTTATCCTGTCAGAGTCCTCACTCAAGACCAGAAAAATCATCCTGAAACTCACCCTCCACCTCCAGAAGGAGGTTCTACATCATAACAAAAGAACTCAGAATGACCATTCCTCCCAACCACTCTCATTTCTTGAAACTTTTTGGAAATATTCAGACATCTGAAGAACATTTGGTTTTTCTATCATTCTTGTTTCAGAGACTACTGGCATTTGAAGAGAGCTAATTTGAAGCTATTTAGTTGTTATATGTTATAACTCTCTTCAAATGCCAATACTAGCCAAAAAATGTAATAAATTTTGCTAAAGAGTTGATCAATTTTTAAAACAAAAACTGCAAAAGCAAGCAATATAATTAGAAAAAAGCAAATGTTAACTCAAAAGGGATAAAAATAGTTTCTATAAAAAAATTGATTAAATTTTTTTTCTTTACAGATAGCACTCTTTCAGACAGATATTTTCAAGATTGCTTTGCTGAAGAGAGATACTATTTTTTAAAGGGTGGTATATGAAATTAAAATGTCAAGTAACTAATTGTTATATAATGACTCAAGAACAAGAAGCCTAATGGAAAAAGCTAGCATTTTTTAGGAGTGTACCCATTATGTGTAACAGGAAACTTGTACAGGGTAAAATTACTTAAACTATAATAAAGGCTTATAATTTAAATAAAAACATATACAAAACTGAAAGCGTGCTAAATATAATTTTAATGGCTAAGTTCTGAGATCTCTTTATAAACATTAAATAGTAGAAACTTCAGAAAATTTTTGAAGATGAAATTCAACAATATTTGGGTAAAAAAAATCATAAAAAATGTCTACGTATGGCTAAAATTAGATAACAAAACATGAGTGCAATCATTACAAAAGTTTATTCTGATTATTAAATCTTTCTTTAGTCTTTTAGCACCCAAATGAGTTTGCTTGTAATCATGAAAGTTTCTTTTTTTTCTTCAGTCCCAAAGTAAGTATTTTCGAAAATGTATTAGTCATAGTGTTATACAACTGTAATTTTGGGAGCAAAATAAAAAAAGGGCAGTTGCTCCTTTTTAAAATGTTATATTTATTATATATATTTTTAAAGTGTATAATTAAAAACTTTTTCCCAAGGGGTCTAAAAACATACAAAGAAATAAGACTATAATGTCAACACAATGTAATTCATATTCGTCTATTTAATCTACTGTATCCTTGGCCAAAGTATATGCAAAGTTGGCTCTTAGCTCTACCACCTAAATGCATATATATAAATGACCTTGAAGCAACGTGCATCTCATACCTTTAGTCTTAAAGGAGAAGTTACAGTAAGTGCAGTGGTAGGGGCGGACATCTGTATGGGTTCGTATGTGTTTCTTTAACATACTAGGTTTCTTACAACGTATTCCACATTCTTCACAAATGTACTTTCCTCTTCCCCTGCCTCGGACATATACATACTCTTCATTTGATTTATATCTAATTTAAAGAAAAAAAATGAATAGGGAGATTGGACACTATGTCTCTGAGACAATACTGATGATTAAAATTCAACCTAAGAATAAAACAAGGCACAACTTTTATACTCAACCAATAAAAATTTTATGCACATGTTAGTAACAGTATTTCAGCTTTTCACATTAACACTAAGTATTCTAATAGCTAATTCTAATCAAACAAACTTATCCAATATTATTATCCAAGATTACCCAAAATACGTTCCTGTTTCTAAGTCACTGGTTTAAGTTTTCTTCATCGCTTAATTCGATCATAACAATTGTAAGTACTGAAATATTTCTGAGCTTCACTGTAACTAAAAATAGCTTTTATACTTTGTTTTTCTCATAACAAAATACACAAGAACATCAAACAGGCAATGAATTCATTTCTTTCAGAGTAGATTTATCAAGTTATTCCTTATCGTAAATCAATGTGAAACCCAGGGTTCACTCTGAAAATTTAGTTCTTAGCTGCTCTCTAGGCCCTACAGTGTTTCCTAAATAGTCATCGTTTTCGCCATCGAAATGAAATAATTTAACATAATACTAACATATTCTGTCACAAAGATTCTACGGATAAGCTGAGAAACCTTGCAACATTTATATAAAATTGTCACTTATAAGTTTTCACTCACATGAAAGCAAATGTACATTTAAAAAGTAGGTTTAAATGTACATTTAAGAAGTAAAATTTGTACTTGCCCTCCATCAAATATTTTAATTCTTCTCGGTTCACTTTTGATTAAGGAATTTTCTTTATCTTGCTCACTGTTAATTTCAGAGGCATCTTTATTGCTGAATTCAACTACTGTGGACTTTTGATTACCTAATGCTCTCTGAAAGGAAAAAAAAAAGGAGAAACTAATTTAATAAAACTGAAAACACAAACATGCTAACGTTTCACTGGAAATTAAAACATGGCAGAGTATAGAGAATAGAGTTAACGTAATAAAATGCATTTTAAAGAAATAACAGGTTAAAAGCTCATTTGCTTTATTTCCTCCCTTATTAATCTGTCTAAACCACAGCAAACTGGTAAATCTTATACTATTTTAAAATCCCACCACTGTCTATTGACACCCCCCAAATATGGGCTTTACGACTTCCCATCTTGGTATTTCATGAGTTTAACAGGAACTTTTTTTTTTTTAGCAGAATAAATATTCTTTCTTATATTTAACCAACCACTCATACTACAGTTTAAATATAATTCTTAAAGAATTCATTCTTTGGAGATGAAAAAGAGCCAGTTACCCCTTTTGGTATATCCCCGAGAAACATCACTAATTCTCCTTCAATTCAAGTGCACTAGAGAGGTAAAGCAGAAGCCCCACTTTACCTCTTCCCCCCATTATTTTAAACCACGATTATGGTTCCTCTCTATATCTGCTCACGAGTTCCTTGCATACTGCTTTCCGTGAGATCCAGGTCATAATTAAATCTCTGGAGAAAGGAAGTGAGCATCAAAATGGTAAATGATGTGTGGTTTTTCTATAGGAACAATATAACTCCACCTTATGATTTTACGTGAGATTTTATACAACTGCACCATTAACAGTGCACTTTCTCACTACGCCATTTCATTCTTACATATCCTTGTGCGGCAGGCAACACAGGTGGATTACAAGGCCCAGTGAGGATGATGCTTTCAGGGTTAAGTGTCCAAGGTCAAGTGTTACCAACAAACACTCAACCTCCAGTCTTCTGGCTGAATCCAACACAAGGCACAACTTTTCTGACCAAGGGCTTCTTTTATGCAAACCCCCCTTAAAAAATTACATTGCCACATATACAGCCATCATACTGACATGACTTCATAATAGCAAGTGATCAGAGTGTGTGCATCATGGAGGAAGGGTCTGTGCAGCCTCAGAAAAGTACCCCAGGAAGCCCCTGTCCTTACAAAGGCAGGAGTAAAGAAAAGCTGCTGGCCCACATTCCTCGAAAGGTAGTGTGAACAGGTACTGACACTGACTGCTAGAGAGTAAAAATGCAACCATCTCCGCTTTTCCTGGCAAACAGATAAGGCTTCCCCACAATTCAGAACATAAGCGCATTACCTTTCCTCGACTTTATCCCTTAACAATAATCCACTTCCTTCTGTTCTTTTCAATATAAAATTCCCCTTTATCTTTTGCTCGCCAAAGTTGTCAATGAAGTAGATGCCAAAATCATTATCATTTCCTTAGCCTTTATATGCTTGACTACTATGTAGCATTATACAAGGGGTCTTCAAAAGTTCATGGAAAGATTTGTATTTTCTTTAAATTCTATTTTTCCATGAACTTTTTGAAGTATCTTCCTATGTTGTTGATGCCTTGTTTCTAACAAAGCAAAGCATCAACATCTATCCATTCTTTTCTGTTTTGATTCATAAATGCATTAACATTTGGGTTGTGATAAGTTAACCCAGTACACAGTCCTCCATAGGCACTTGCTCACAGACTCAAGTCTCCAGTGATGATAGAACTGCCCAAGCTAGATACTCCTATTTGCTTTCATCTTTATTTGACCTCTCTACTTTAACAATCCTCCTTGAAATATCTTTTTCCATGTTTTGTGATACCACTTTCTCTTGGTTTTCCTCTTGTCTCTATGGACAATCTCTTTCAGTTTCCTGTGTGGACTTTATCTATTCAACCCTTTAAACAGTAGTGATCTCCCTGAGCAATCTCATTCATTACACCTATGCACTGAAGAGACCCCATTCTACACACAGAGCTCTCTCTTGAGATTTAAAACTAGAAATTCATTTTCAGACATTTTTTCCAAGGCATTTGGTACTTAAGGACAGTCACTTTTCAGAGGCTGTTCAGGAATATACATGAAGCTCTGTTTAAATTCTCATGTTTAGGTTTCATCTCCAATATTTAGTAAATTTAGAATCTTGAGTATTTAAAAATCTAAATTTAATCTAAATTTAGTAAATTTAGAATCTTGAGTATTTAAAAAAAAATCCACAGGGGCGGCCCGGTGGCACACTGCTACAGTGCGCCGCTTGGGAGCGCGGTGGCGCTCCCACCGAGG
>NW_007729731.1:88827-185266 GCF_000696425.1 Galeopterus variegatus
AGGGTTGCGATCTGTTGCCGGACACGAAAAAAGACAAAAAAAGGAAAAAAAAAAAAAAAAATCCACAAATAACTTGAATGTACTTTCCTTCACTGAGAAAGTAACAATGGTCCCATACCACCATGTATATGCTTTAGTTTTTACCTACATTTCCAACTTCAAAGTATGTTACTGTTGCATACTTACAAAATGTAGCCATGCTAGTTCATGTCTAGCATGAACTACTACTCCTTGTAGTAAAAAAGAACTACTCCTTGTAGTTCTTTAAGTGAAAAAAGTTTGTTCTTATTTCCATGTAATTTAGTAGATCGTTAAAATTTTTATTCGTTTGCCTAAAAAAAAAAATCCCTGCTTTTTTTTCTTTCTTTCTTTTTTTAAGACCCAGCTAAATAAAGTATCACCACCATTGGAGTATCTTTCCTATATCTGTATGTCCTCCACCTGCTGGCAACATTAGAGACCTCCTTCTTTAAAAATTGTATATACTTCTACTATAACACTGATACTGCAATATTTTCTTATTGATAGGAATGTAAACGTTTATGAACTTTTACTATATGCTTGTGAACCTATAGAAGTCAAAGGCTTAATCTATAATTCTCAATGTCCAGAGTTTAATGTGATACCCTTATTTGTTTATTTATTCTTAATCGCTTAAATGATTTTTCTCATTTTATAAAGCCAACAATTCCAATGAGATTCCAGTAACTACCCAAAATTATAGTTTCACACCCTTAAATTACTCTCTAAGTCTTGACCAAATCAACTTATCAAGCACATGAATTATTTTATGGATCTTCTGTTTAGTACTGATGATTCTCAGCGCTACACTGGAAGAGAGCTGGGATGGGCATGGTGAGGGGAGAGTGGTTAGCATGTGCAAGAAATGTGTGAATGGCTCTCTGCTTATACTTCAAATGGAATATACCAACCTTCTATTAGCCACACCTCTGTTTCCCTGCATTAGCAAGAACAAAGCATTACCATAATCTCCTCTCACTCAACAATAAAAACAAAACCTTAATATAAGAGAAAAATCAAAGTAAAACCATGATTATCTGCACCATTAAGTAAAGAGTCAGTGAGTGATTAAAAAAAAAAAAAAAAAAAAGTGCTCAAGGTAAGTTATTTCCCAAAATGTTTCAAGCTGATATAACTCCAGGCAACCCTTATCAGTGTAACTCCCAGGGTAAATATATCACCCTGTCTTTCAAATAACTATACACATAAAGTACAATTTCTCATTCAAAATTAAAATATTTCCAACTAAAATACTTAAAGGCATCAAGACATGTTAAAACTAATTTAAAGAAACCATATTTGAAGATAAATTATATCTTACATACCTTGTTTAAGTTGCTTTTCCACTTGCTTGAATAGACCAGTACATCTGATTTAGAATGGGTGGTTATTGCTTGACAATATAGTGATTTTCCAGTCTTCTGTTTGGAATTAAACAGAGAAAGAGCAACTTTTGTAGGTAAACCAAGTGGATTTGGATTACTGGAGCTTACTGTCCAATCAGTATAGGCCGAAGTTTTCGGGTCATTCTGCGGCAAATGCAGTGACTTCAGTCTCGACAGATAACACCACGTAAAGTTAGTAGCAGTCTTAAGGCTGGGGAAGGACAGCTGCTGTGTGTCTCCAGCGCTGAACAATGAGACAGTTGTTGGTAGCTGACTTTGTTCTTGGATGCTCACTTTGTCACCTTGATTTTTAACCCCTGGAGACTTCCCTTCTTGGTTATTGTCTACATACTTCAAAGGAGAAATAAGAGTGTTTTCTGAAGGGACAGGTGAATTTTGAACTGGAAGAATTAACGATGATGCTGATGTCTTGATGTTTTCAAATTCTTGCAATTCATTTAAAGGTTCTATAACTACAAACTTAGAGTGTCCAGATGAGGAATTATCAGCAGTTAAAACATCTGTCAAATTAACAGCCTCACTATTAATTTCAGGTTGAGAAAAAACATCCTGTTAAAGGTTCTATAACTACAAACTTAGAGTGTCCAGATGAGGAATTATCAGCAGTTAAAACATTTGTCAAATTAACAGCCTCACTATTAATTTCAGGTTGAGAAAAAACATCCTGTTCCAATATCACACCTTCAAGGGGCTCTGTAGTACAAACCTGCCTCACTAAAACAGGTTTCTTCTGTTTATTAACTTCAGTAGCTCCTGAACTCAATGGTTCTACTGGTCTAATATCTGTTGCACACACAGCTCCATTTTCATCTTTAGCCCGCTTCTGGTGCTTTTCCATGGCAATGTCTAAACTATTTGCTGGGGAAAGCATCCTTTTACTTGAAGCTGAAGATTCTGATTGGAGACATAGTCTACCAACAGACATTTTCTGAGTTATGGGCGAGGATTCTGATAGAGAAGAATTTTGGCCTATCTCTGAAAAAACATTTTCACACACAAGTTCTTTCTCTGGGTTTGGCAAAGCATTCTGGTGATCTTTCTGTAATTTTGGCATGGAATTCTGTTCTTCGCTGATTGGCACTATAGTATGATTAGCCTGGCAAACTGGCTTACTGGCTAGATCTTGGGTCACCAGGATTTGTGGCAGAGATGTGACTGTGGCAACACAGTAAGTGGGAACATTACCCTGCAGACATGTGGGCAGCATAAATGATGTTGGCACCTTCTGCACCTGACTGCCAAGTGACGCGAGCTCCAGCAGGGGCAGAGGACACAAATTGGACATGGTATCTACTGATTTGACTGGTAATGCTACTGAGGTTGTGCAATGATCTGCTCCAACTGCATCTGAAAGAACTTGACTTGCCAATGGACGTACAGGATTGGAAGAGCAAGACTGGCTTGAAGTGAAAACCTGACACTGAAGTTGGTACTTGGGAGCAAAGCAATACTCACTTTCAGAAGACACACATGAAGTGGAACTTGCATCTGGTTTGCCAGCCTGTGTAGACACTTGCAGAGACTGATGTGCATTCTGATGGCTAACAGTTGCATGGATTTGATTTAACAAACTGATACCAAAAAGCTGCTGAACAGGAAAGATGTTAGTAGAGCTAGAATTTGACGTTTCTGCCTGGAGATCCTTAACTTGAGTCTTGGAGTGTAAGGAATTTGTAGGAAATTCAGCTAAAGATGGATCAGTGAGCTGAGGCCCCTGAAATGGCAAGGCGTTCACACTGGGAAGAGCAACATTTTGAAGAGATGATGGGTTTACAGGAGACAGATGACTATCTGGAGCTATGTTTAAAGATATCTGCCGTATCAATGGGCCTCTCCTTCTCTCTAAAAGAGGCACGTGCCCGGTGACCCCCATGCCAGAAGGGGAGGTGGGAGGCTGCGGTTCAACCAGTGGTGGCGTCTGGGTTGGGGTTATGCCTCCACAGTCAAATGACTTACTTCTGAAATCAGAGACCTCCATCGATGTCTGCATGCAATTAATCTGCTCTGATGCAGCACGCCTCATTTCCCGGTGACTTCCAGGAACACTCAGTGTATTTGAGCCAGCTGGAAGAACAAGAAACTCAGCTTTATTTAGAAAATCGATTTTGGGGGAAGCCTCCATTTTAGAAATGTCCTCTATGTCTAACGAGGCTGAGAAACTTGAAGTGTGTGATAAACTGCTGTCCCTGCTCAGACTCCTGGACAGAGTGGAATCAAAGCTGGACTCAGTTGAGGAATGCTCTATCTCAGCCAGACGGAGCCTTTTCTTTTTGGGTGGAAGTTTCTCTGTTGGCAATTTTGACAAAGTCTCACTACGCTGAGGCCAACTGAACTTCTCTGATTTTTCTTGATCGTGGCCCTGGGCTTCCAAGTCCCGATCTGGCTCTTCTGTGACAAGAATTTCTGGGACTTGGATGTTTGGCTGCCGGACAAGTCTTAAGGGCTGTCCTAACACATGTCGTTCAGTTGAAATATTTTTTGAGCTTTCCTGAAGTTCTCCTCTAAGAGCATCTGACAGTGCAGGCTGGTGGAGATGAGACACATCCTGAGAAGGGTGACTTTCCTCTTGGGAGATTCCTATTACTTTCAGAGACCTGAGCTTCCCTGTTCTACTTAGCTCCTGGAAGGAAACTGGGGAACCCATTTCAAAAGGCTCAAGTTTGTCAAATGAATTGGGTCTGCTCAGTGAGTTGGTATGCTGGATGACTGAGATTCCAGTCCCGTGTCTCTTTACCTCTGTCTTATCCTGGGCAGCTGAACTTATCTGTTGCTCCGTGATGGTAGACAGCTTTGAATCCACAGTCTGTTCAGGGCCCCTGGCAAAAAGCTGAATTTGGGAGTTTTGCAACTGTATATGTCTATGCTGTTGGTCACTTGTTATGGCAACATTATGTTTAGACAAACTGGGAGAAGAGCCCAGAGTATTCTGAAACTGAAGGACTTCAGAGCTTTTTGGAGAAATTCCACTTTCACTTTGCTGAAGTTCATCGTCGTCTCCCACGCTTTTCATTTTCCTCCTTTTCCTTATCTGGGGTGTCTGTTCCCAGACACCAGTGGCACTGGTGACTCTGTAGTGCAGAATCTGAGGTTGTGTGCCACTAGGCACAGGGCTGTGTTCAGGTTCTCTCAGAGTTACCCTTGTTTTGGGGCCATGTAACTCTGAACAGTAAAATTTCTTATGGTTTTCAAAGTTTTCCAGTTTCCTGTACCTGTTTCTACAGGTTTCACACTCAAACATTGTCCCTCGCCCTTGATGGGACTTCTTCTTTTCTAATTGTGAGCCTTGGGCCGTGGCCTTGCTCCTGGCTGATAAAGCTTCGCCACTGGCATGGGATCCTTGGTAGCTTTCGTCCGAGGACTGCCCAGTCCCTAGAACGTGACTTTCATTTGTTGAAGAGTCTTCTATTGCTGCTTGTCTGACAAGCGTACGGGGATGTGCACTCGGGGGCACAGAGGTGTTGGGTCCTGACACAAAGACATCATCATAGAAAGCGCCAATTTTGTCATCAAATGACTGGCTTCCTCTCAGTGGATGAGAGGGAGGGATTATATTTGCAGGTACTGCTGAATAACCTGTGGTAGGCATGGAATTACTTCTTGTAATAGGCAGACAGTCAAGGGAAGGTACTGACAGAAGAAACACTTGTTTTGATTTCTCAGTGGGGGTGAAAGGGGACTTTGGTATATCCGAGCTTGAACTTGTTCTCCGTCCCACTGGTTTTAAGTCAAACTGGAAAGAATCTTTAAATATGTATGATTTGGGGGAATCGATACTTCCTCGTCTTGAGAGAGAGGTTCTCCGTGGCTTTACGCTGTCCAGTTGCTTATCATCTACCAAGGCTTCGTTGTCCGAGATGAGCTTCGATATCCGTTCCTCGAGTGTTTTTGTTGCCAAGGGTGGGCGCATCTGACCCGGGGACAGCAGTGCCTTTTCCCCCACTGGTACAGCAGAGGATGCTGGCGTATTCATGGGGGGTGCACAGGACCCATTATTCTTGGTTGAGTCTTGCTCCGTGGGGGGTAACGTTCTGGCAAAGGGAGTTGGTGGACTCACTGCTTGATCGGCACTTTCAGAACGTGAAAAGTAACCAGAATCTGTACTTCCTAAACTCCGAGGACTCAGAAGTAGTTTTCCTTGCTGCTCTTGGGAGTAATCGGTAGCCTGCTGCCTTTGGAGTTGGGCATGTACTGTTCCTACAGGAGAGTCTTGCTTGCCTTCTAGCTGAACTGTGTCCACTTTCTGATGGGACTTCTCCTGAGTCTCTGGTGGTGACACACTGGCTGAATGTGAGAGTATATTTGCTACCTGAAGGTCCTTCTGTTTCTGTGCATCAGAAAGTTCAGGCTTGGAATCAACAACTTTTGGACTGTCCATTCTTAAGGGGGAGACACTGATAGGGTGGACCACAACTTTTGGTAGCTCTGTCCCAGCTTGTGATTCTGAAGATTTGTCCTGTAGTGATAAGTCACCTACCACATGCTCTGGATTGCCTGGAATGGAACTTGATTTTGGTAAAGCTTCAGAACTTAATATCCTTGTCATCGTTTGCATAGGATGCAGTTCCACGGCACCCAGGTCACTCTGTCTTTCCTCAGTGGTGCCCTCTTCCTCACTCTCCCCGCTGTCTTCTACATCCGAATGGATGCTAAGTGCTTTGGGGGACTCGTGGGACAAGAACAAACCACCAGCGTCTGGCTGCAAGACAAGACCCAGTTTGATAGTATGTGCGTGGGATTTTTTGTGCTTATACAGATTACTTTTAGTCTTAAATGAAAATCCGCAAGTCACACAGGGATAGGGTCGCTCTCCAGTGTGGGAGCGGATGTGCTTTAAAAGCACACTAGGCTTTGCACATGCTCTATTGCAATACTCACAAATATATTTTCCTTGTTTTTTTGGCTTCTGATCTTTCAGAAGAAGATTGCACATTTGTTCTACACTTTGATTAACCACAGAGGCAACATGAGTTGAGTTATAAATTGGCGTGGGGGGTGACTGTGCAGAACTGGCTGGGCTTACTGACAAAGGTGAAGCAGAATCCATTTGCTGATTTTGAGGAGGAACCTGAGTTCTACTGGAAGGTGAAGTCAGACCTACAGATGACGTCACTGCTAGATTATAAACTTGTTCAAGTTTGGCGTTCTCTTGATTTTGCAGAGTGGTCAGTGATCCTGTGAAAGCTGAACGCCCTGGAAGCTGCTGATTATGTTGGTTAGATGTGGAAACAAAGTGTTCCTGTTGATTATACAAATGAGGAACTGGCTGAACTGCCAATTGCTCACTCTTCTGAGTGGCAGATACATGTACTGTGTATGAGGTACAAGGAGAAGACTGTGATTCAGCAACGGACTCTTGTGACGTCTGATTTGTGGCATCCATTGAGCTGTTTTTTAATTTAGGAGGGGATTGTACAGTTTTATTTGGTCTCAGTTTTTCTGTCTTAATTGCACACGATGAGCCCCTTTGTGACAAAGTGCTCAGTTCTGGCTCCATTGCTTTCAGTAAGACATCAAATGCGGTATTTGTGTATGGGGGGGAAGTAGTACTACAGTGAGAAGAGATACATTCACTATTGTCAGTCCTGGTTTTACCTGACAAAGAACCCGAGTCACATTTCCCATCAAGAACACCGAACTTGGTGGGGTCAGAGCCTTCCGATCTCCATCTACGCAGTTCAGATGGAGGGTGAGGAGGAAATGAGGACTTCTTTCGGGAAACAGATTCTTCAAATTTTGAGGGTTCACCAATTATCCCAGATGTTTCTCCATTTTGTTTGGTAAACTGCTTCCCATTTTTTACAGGAATATAATTCTGTTTCTTGTGAGCCTCCAAAGCACTCTGAGGAACAGCAAAAGACGAATCTTCTGTAATTTGTTTATGTTTTGCCTGAAGAGGATTTCTCAGTGGGGATTTTGGTATTTTTTTCAGGTGATTCTCAGCTACAATCTTTTTTCGTTTCACACCTTTAAGGGATTCTGAAGTTCCTTTAACACCAGCTTCTAAGATTTCTGTGTTTTTTTTTAAAAAAAAAGGGATTCTGAAGTTCCTTTAACACCAGCTTCTAAGATTTCTGTGTTTTTTTTTTTTTTTTAAAAAAAGAAAAGAAAGAAAACCAATTGGTAAAATTGTATGTACATCAACAATAATTTTTTAAAAATTAAGATTACTACCATGAGGGTGATATGACAGTTGAAGAAGGCTGCTTAAGGAAAGCCTATTTTTAATAAAACTGCATTCTAACACTCGTAATTTTAAGGATGTTGCTAATCAAAATCTATTGAAACACTCATGCGAAGACCTTAGTGTGCATTTCTAGAACATGATGTTCCTTTCTTAAGGAACCATCATACCAGCACCAGATTTTCAAAACTGAATTATCTTCCTCCTTTCACTCTCATAGCTGAGGACTCTATCTACTAACTGTCTGAGAAAGCTGGCCAGCAAAGGGGAAATTTCAACCTTTTAATGCTGGGCATTTGACTGTAATCACATTAAGGATCTTCTAAAGCAAACATTTCAGCAAGTTTCTAATATGTGATACTGATATTCTTATGAGAAAAAGGGCTACTATATAATCAGTTTTAGAGCAGACATACCTGGGATGACCATGATATATTGGTTGGTAGAACCAATAAGTATTCATTGCTAATATAGCAATTATATCAACGAACAGAAAATTCTGAAAGTAAAATAATCCACTTATTTGTGGTTTCTCACCAGCAAATTAAAAAGTCATCATAATGGCCCTTGGTGAAAAAAAAAATCACAATTTTAACTGAACAAAATATTCAATCGTGATGTTTTTTGTCATTAATGGTAGGAAGGTAAGCAAGCAGACAGACAGGTAAAACTTATTGCAGGAAAGAAGAAATGAAACGCCTTCATTTCTAGTTTGGTTGGAAAATCGGCATTTAAGTAGCATTAACCACCAACAATCTCTGTCAACTATTACATGTTTGAGCAATAATCACTTGCTACAGTTTAGTTTGGTTTCCATTTGTTGTATCCTTGGGCATACAAACAAAAATTCTTCAACCTTATATTACTTATCTGTAGAAAAGCTAAACACTTTAATTCCCCACTATTTTTAAATAGCTGTTACAATGCACATATTTGAAATTCATATTATATCAAAATGTATACACTGTTTGCATTTATTGAGGATAAAAATTTACATAAAATAAAAATTATTGTAGTCACCTTGTGACATCAGCTTATGTGCTCTCACATATTAGTTTAATGGGGAAAAAACAAAAAAACCCATACTATTCTGCTAAATATACATTTACCCACCATAATAAGAAGGACAAAAAAAGTGGAGGGAGGTGTCTCATGACTAAAATATGTGAACTAAAGAATAACAGGGAAAAAGTATCAGTATTGTTAACCTCTACAAAATGATGTTGAGCAAATCTTTTCTATTCTTCAATCCACTCATTTATGACATGATGTTTCTCCACGGTTTTTCCTCTTCCAGATGAACGTAATAAAGTCAGTGATGTGCTTTATGTCTCTCATCAACTCCACCAGGCAAGTGGGCAAAATGAAAAATGATAATCCACATCTAGGGTAAGTAGTTTCCCCACCAACTTTCCAAAACCTGGGAGCTGAGCTGCCATAAAAGTGAAAGCCCCAGGCTATTAAAATAAATATAAAAACAGAGATGAGAAATCCTTTGGAGGAGCAACTAGCAGAGCTGATAACACCAGAGACAACAAAAAAACCCAACCCATACCAGGCCCCATCCAGGACCTATTTAACCAGAGCTTCGGCTGGGCTCAATATGCTTATTTTGCTATGTTTCATATACTTTTGAAAATAAGCTTTAATTTATAGATAGAGTTTTTTTTTCTTAATCAAACAATGCTTTACACTCCAAAGGAAAATGCAAAAATTTGACCTACAGCTGAAATATCCAGAAATAATATATATGTTTTAAACAAAAATTTAACATTGTACTTAAAAGAAAATGAAGCTGAAGTGAAAATAAAGGAATTCCTAAACTTAAGATCCACATTTCTTTGTAAGAGATATTATTTTCAAAACATCCACGTGGATTTAAGATTTGGAAAAATGGAGACGTATATTAAACAGATGTTTATGAACTATGTGTTTCACCTTTAGATATAGACTGACTTATTTCTCGATTGTGAAGGTACAATATTTGCATTTGTTTGCTTAGTACTTTACTCTTAGTTCTCTATGTGAATCTTAACACCTGATTGGTGCTAATACACCAATTCTTCACTTCAAAATGCTGCATGCTCCTTTGCCTTCTGGCACCTTAATTTATTTCAGAAAACGTTTCTTATATCTTCAAATATATTTTCTGGTGAATTTTTTCTTTGGAATAAAGGTTCTTTACTTTAGGGACATCAATTACCTTTATCCTGGACCACCCTTATGATGAATTAAATTGCCTTCATCTCTTTGGGTTTATCCCTTTTGCTTTCTCTAAAATTTTCTAAAGTTTTCCATTATGTCAATAATTCAATTTTCAAACCATTAAGTTCCTTACAGTTTCAAATTTATTTATTAGAAAAAATGAGAGGAAAAAACCCCTAATTTATTAGTTTATTTTGTTTTGTTCTCATTTTATTCCCTTAATTCCATATTTCCCATTTTATTGTCTCTTATTAAGTTTGAGCTCTTATGTTAATAAATTTATGATTTTATTACATTCTATGTTTAAAAAATGCTTCTGTTTCTGCGGTAATATTTTCCTCAAGGCAGAGCTTTTGTTCTGTCTGTCATCTTCTCGAGGCTTTTCCAGCACCTGAGAATGGTGTGGGGATGGCATTCAACCAACAACATGTTTCCTCAGTCTTCTGAATCTGCTCATTCTTTAACAGGGTTCACTCCTCTATCCAACTGATAGAGCCCACTCCACCACAGGTGCTTGGGAAGAAAGGAGGTAGTGGGAGGAGGTAGACTTTGCATCAGCCTCTAAATTCAAGCCCTTTTGCATTGTTATTAGGAGGGGAGATAACGGAGGAGAGGACAGAGATTTAAATAGAGGGAGGGTACCAGGCAGGGGTGAGATGGGCAACCACTGTCATTCTAGAGTGGAAGAACAGCAAGTCACATGCTTCCCTACTGAGTCTCACTCTCATCCCTTGATTCTCAAGATTAAGGACAGGAGTGCTCAGAGTGGGTGGTTCAGTCACCTGGCTGGGAATTATTGGTGGACTCCTCCTCTTGGGAACCAATGTCTTAGAGTAGAAGGCAGCAGACCTTAGGGTTTTCAGAGAATGATATACCCGGAGTTGTTTTGTAAACTCACCTTAATCTTTATTAACTTCAAATCTATTTATTAGAGAGTGACTGGAGTTATTTTCTCTTGCCCCCTTTTCTACAGAAGACTTAGTACAATCATCAAATCTTGTGGCTGTATCTATAACACGTGGCATGCAGTTACCACAGGCCATAGAGTTAAGAGGGTGTACAGACCACAATGCCTCAAAGCAGAAATAGAACTGGAGTCAAGGGAGGGAGGAGAAGAGCTGCTGACCATCAGTACTTGTGCTTTTCCATAATTTTAAAGACAACTTGTTGAACTAAAATGAAAATACATTAGAGGAGGCAGAGAGAAAGAAACACTATGACACAATTAGCAGAAGACAGCCCAAGGATGGTGCCTATTTAATATGCTTATTCCCTGTCCCCCACCAGTAACACAGGCCTACCTTCTGCCTCATGGTAAAGACACTGCTTTATATTTACCATCCTATAATTCTAGCAATGCTGTTTTGTTTTTTTAATCCCTACTAAGGTTGGACAAGTGTGGTACACACCAGGAATAATACACAATACCTCTCCTTACATAGGTCAGATCAGGAAGGGAGGGGGAAGATTCAAAAAATGAGTCATACTCTGAGGTAAATCTTATTCTCTAACTTGTCAGTATGCTATGGAAAATGACTGAAAATCCAGCAGAAACTCTCAGGCATCAACAGGTCAAAAATCCAAATATGAGTTCATTTAACAGATACAAATGACACTCAGGAGGGGAACCAAAAATGGCCATGTTGCCACTGTCAGAATCATAAACTTGTTGGCTTCTTTAAATAAGCCACTGTTCTCAGAGCATGCCCAAGGTACTAGGCAGGAGCTGAGGGCCACACACTCTGCCTGGACACAGGCAAGAAACAGAGCACACATGAAGTCTTGGGTAACAGCCAAAGGCCACCGCCTCCACTTGGAAGCAGACAAGAAACAGAGCACATTCGGGGTCCTAGGCAGGAGCTGAGAGCAGCATTCCCTGCCTGGAAACAGGCAAGAAGCACACGGAAAACACCACTTCTGTGTGGGTGGCCCACTACAGCCACTGCCACAGCCATGACTGCCAAAAAAGCAGCTTAACACCACAGCAGTAGCCATGGCCACCATGCAGGTGGACTGCCAGACACTTAACTACATTAACACAAGGAATGACACCAGCAGAGACGAGAAGAAGAAGAGGGCATCTCTCTCCTCTAAGTCCACTACAGAGTAAGAGAAGAACAAACTGATCAACAGAGATACTAGAAATATGAAAACCCAAGAAAATATGACACCACGCAAAGAATACAGTAATTCTCAAATACCAGAACCTCTACAGCAGGAAACCCTTGAAATGACTGAAAAGGAATTCTGAGCAACAATCTTAAGGAAAACCACATATGAGAAGACTCCCACAACATAATGAAAAGAGAAAAAAAAAATCCAGGATACAAAGAAGGACGTTTACAAAAAGATTATTACCTTAAAAAAGAATGTAGCAGAACTCATGGAACTGAAAGATTCACTCAATGAAATAAAAAACACAACCTATAGCTTAAGCAGTATGCTAGAACAAGCAGAAGAATTTCTGATCTTGAACACAGTCTTTTAGAAATACTCCAGGCAGACAAAAAAAAAAAGGAAAAAAGAATTTTTAAAAAATGAAGAAAATCTGAGAGGTAGCAGACAACATTAAGCACACAAACATTCAAATCATGGGTGTTCCAGAAGAAGAAGAGGAAGGAAAAGATGTGGAAAACCTATTCAATGAAATAATAATGGAAAACCTCTCAGGTATAGGGAGAAACATGGATCTTCAGCTCCAGGAGGCTAAAAGATCCCCAAATAGATTCAACCCCAAAAGATCCTGTCCAACACACATTATAGTCAAACTGGAAAAGCTCAAAGACAAAGAGAGAATCTCAAAAGAAGCAAGAGAAAAGCATCAAGTCATCTATAAGGGAACCCCTATCAGACTGACAGCAGACTTCCCAACAGAAACTCCACATGTTAGAAGAAAATGGGATGATATATTTGAACTACTAAAAAAAAAACCCTGCCAGCCAAGAATACTATACCCATCAAGGCTATCCTTCCTACAGAAACATGGGAAAAGCAGTGTGTTTTCCAGACAAACAAAAAATGCAGGAGCTCACCACCATATGACCAGCCCTATGAGAAATCCTCAAGGGAGTCCTGCATCAGGAATCCAAAAAACGATAATTTCTACCACGAATACACAAGAAAGAACAAAATCCACTGGTAGAACAAAAATGCAAATGAGAAAGAGAAAGAAACTAAATCATACCCCCACAAGAAAACATAATGACAATGTAGTAATGCCTGTTTTATTTCTGATTTTAGTAATTTCAGTCTTCTTTTTTTCTTGGTCAATCTGGATGAAGATTTGCAAATTTTGTTGATCTCTTTAAAGAATCAATGTTTGGTTTTGCTGATTATCTCTATTGTTTTCAATTCCCTATTTCAAATATTTTTGTTGTAATTTTTGGCTATTTCCTACTTTTATTTGTTTTTAGTTTAGTATGCTCTTCTTTATCTATTTTCTTAACGTACAAGTTTACATTACCAATTTAAGATTTTTCTTTATTTTTAAAATAGGTGTTTACAAGTATAAATTTTCCTTAAGCACTCCATGGACCCTGCATCCTATAAATTTTGATATGCTGCTGTAGGGAAAATATAAGAAAATGGTCAGGTCTCCCTCAGATGTTCAGAATTTTGCCAAGCATTCGATGTAAATATGTAACTGTGCATGTGCGCCCAGTTGTTCCTGGGTTGTCTGACTCACCTAGGTGCCCTGCGTTATCAGACTTAAGTATAAAGGATGAGTGGCTCTGATCCACAGTGTCCCCCTCCCCCATGGACTATTGTTGAAAAGCTGTTGCTGCCACCACCACTGCTGCTGCCACCGCCGCTGCTGCTGCTGAGGAAGCTGAGGACTGAGCTCATGTCATCTGCCAATGGCTCCTGGGATTCCTCCCCCATGGACTATTGTTGAAAAGCTGTTGCTGCCACCACCACTGCTGCTGCCACCGCCACTGCTGCTGCTGAGGAAGCTGAGGACTGTGCTCATGTCATCTGCCAATGGCTCCTGGGATCTTTCCCAATTACCTAGCACGTGGACCTGCATGTGAGGGATCTAGTGACCCAGCCAGACACGTGAGGGATCTGTGGCCTGGTCTGTGGAATGAGTTTGAAGGGTCTCTGGGCCCTAGCTTTAGCCCTAACCCTTAGCAATACAACTGGCATAGTCACTTAGCTTTTGCCTAGCAATATAGCTGCGCTTTGATTTTTAACTCAAAGTACTCTAACTTCCCTATGATTTTTCTTTTTACCCATTGTTTAACTAGGAGAGTGTTGTTTAATTTCCACACATTTGTGAATGTTACTGTGGTCAGAGAACATATTTTCTATTATCTTAAATCTTAATACATTGAAAAAGACTGTTTTTCAGGCAAAATTAAAGATAAAAAAAAGAGAGAGAGAGAGAGAGACACAGTTCTCCATCAGTTAGACAGTTGAGAATAGCTTAGAAAGACCACAAAGGCAACTTAATGGGAAAAAGCTGAACAGTTGGGGAAATATAAGCTAGTTCCTAACTCCATGTACTGATATACTGAAGGCAATGGTACTTTCTTTTCCAAGGCACAAACCTAATCATTAGAACTTTTATTTTTTTAGAGAAGAGCATGAAGGAGTTTAGAATAATACTATCAGCTGGTTTTTAGGATTACTTCTAGAGAATAATAGATTATAAACAAGCAAGTTTCCTGGCTCAGGAGAGCACCTGAGTTGACAGTTACATGTGGCAAAGAATATTGTTAAGGCAGGTGGTAGGTATGGTAAACTACAACCTCATGTGTTTAAAATCCTGTTTTGATTGAAGGTGAATCTTTTTCATATTTACTCAGAGAGATGTCATGGAAAAACTTTAGATGTCTTTTGGACCTTAGGGACACAAAAACAAATCATTTTTTAATGATTGAGAGCATGTTTTTTGAGTCAGAGTCAAGAGGTCAGAGGCAGGAAGACTAGAAGGCATTTCCCAGTAGTTTGTGGAAGAGTTAAAATTCTACCCTGAACTCAGGTAAACAGTAAGCCTCTTAGCTGATTCAAAACAAGAAAGTCTGCAAAAAGTTTGCCAAAAATTCTGCTAAGGTTTCCCATCTTTATATGGGAGCATTGAGATAGTCTGGGAGGGAAAAGAAAATTCATTCAGCTTCCATTCCACAGAACCTCAAACTCAATATACATGGGTAGAACTGTAAACTTAAACTGTTGTGGGAAATTCAGGACGAGAAATTTTCAATAGGAAAATGGTTAGGCTAATTATGGCATAGCCACTTAACATAACATTATACATCCATTTAAAATAATTATGAAAATTGCATAGCAGTTTGAAAACTATGATACATTAAGTATTCATGCAGATTCTTTTCTTTCCCTAGAGAGAGGTCTGGGCTAGAGGCATAATCTGAGAATACAAAGTGAGACCTGTTTTTGTAAAAGTGCATCAATAATAAGCCAAAGAAAATATTCTGTGAAGAGAGAAGAGTCTAACATCAGAAGCCTGTGTGAACCCTATACTTACAGGTGAGTTAGAAACAAAAGAAACAAGGGGAGAATCAGAAAGATAAAACTAAATATGACATTAAGTGCCCACAAAGTCAAAGTTCAGAGACTTAAGAAGGAAAATGCAGCCAATAGCCACATACAGATACACAGGATGACAATTAATAAAAGGTCACCGAGTTTGGCGTTCACCGAGATTAGGACATCATCATCTTCGAGAGCAGTGTCAGAGGGGTTCTGAGGAGTAAAACCATGTCACACAGGGGTATGGAGTGAGAGAGGGCATGGGGAAGCAGAAGGACCAGAAAATACAGATCTCTTTCTGGGAATTTGGCTGTGATGGAAAAGAGAAAGACTCAATGACAGTGTTAGGGGAACAGGAAGTTCAAGGAAGGTTTCTTTAAGATAAGGGAGGGTTGACTGTCCTTATAAACAGGAAGCAAAAATTATGAGGGAGAACAAGACAGAAGATGAAACACAGACAGATAACGTATAAATTAATGTGTGATAAAGAGGTATAAGCAGAAAGCTACTGCACAGATGTGGCAACTACTAATATGATGGAGGTGCGGAAATGATTGGGAAACATTTCATGGAGGTAGCACACCAGACTTCAGCCTGCTGTGAGGGGTGGAAGAAAGTAATTTCAAATGAAGGGAATGGCATGAATAAAGTATGCAGGAAAAATTCATGAGACATACTCAAAGAAACAGTAAGTGAACCTTATTGTTCACATATTAGTAGAGTGGGAGATATGATCAGAAATGGATTCTAGAACCAGGTCACTCTGGGCCTTCAATACAAACTAAAAGATACTGGAATTCACTTAGCAACCAAGAGGAAGCCACGTTCATCACCAAGTTCTTTCTATTCTTGATGGAATATAACTCAAACATCTTACCATGGCCAAAAGACTGCATGGTCATCTGACTTTTGACCGTCTTTCCAACCTCCCTCTATGCCATTTTCCCCAATAACCAAGAGGAAGCCACGTTCATCACCAAGTTCTTTCTATTCTTGATGGAATATAACTCAAATATCTTACCATGGCCAAAAGACTGCATGGTCATCTGACTTTTGACCGTCTTTCCAACCTCCCTCTATGCCATTTTCCCCAATTGACTACTCTCCAGACACACTAGTGAACTTTCTGATCTTCAACTGGCCTGTCTCCTTCCTGCCCCTGGGAATCTGTATTTGCCATCTCTTCAGCTTGAAAAGCCCTCCCTGCTCTCAAATCTTTAAATGACTGAATCATTTCCAATCTTCGAATCACAGCAGCAGTGTCACTGCAGGGCTGTTCCTCCACCCTACCTACAGGTGTTGTCCCTGTCCTGCCTGCCCACCCATTCATCTCCTTCCTCTTCACAATCACAATCTAAAATGCCATGGTTATCTATTCACATCTTTTTGTCTACTTTCTGATTAGGATATAAAAGCAATAAGACCTTGTCTTTATTATTCATCTCTACATATCCAGCCCTTAACAGGTGCTCAACAAATATATGCCAATGAAAGAATTATCCACGTTAACAGAGAATAAGGAATAAATTTAATATCAGGCAACCTACTGACATACTTCATCATAACAGGAATTTAAACTAGAATTTTTTTTTAAAGGACAAAAATAAAATTAAGAAAAACAACAAATTTAAAAAGCAATCAAAAGGGAAAAAGGAAAAACAAAACTAAAAAATCTGTAAGAAACTTACAGATAGGCCAGTAAAAATTACCTAAATGGAAACACAGAGAGAAAAAGAGCATGGAAAAAAAAGAGAAACAAAACAGAACAGTACATTCAAGAGCCATAGGACAATATCAAATAGTTTAATGCATAATTGGAATTACAGAGGGAAAGGAAAGAACCAATAGAAATACATTAATGGCCAAGAATTTTCCAAAAAATAATGAAAATAACAAACCATAGATCCTAAAAGCTTAACTGACCCCAACCATAATGAATAAGAAAAAATAAGAATAAGGAAAGAAGGGAAGAGAGAACATGAAAAAAGTAAGAAAAAGAAAGAAAACAGAAAAAAAATCTAGGCACATTACATTCAAATAGCTGAAAACCAAGGTTAAAGAAAAAATTCTCAAAGGCAGCGAGAGGGTAGAAAAACATATTACATACAGAGCGTCAAAAAGAAAAAACTAAAGCAGACTTCTTAACAGAAACTATGGAGTGACACTTTTACACTACTGAAAAAATAAGTAAATTGTCAATACAGAAAATTATATCAAAGAATAATTTAGCTTTCAGAAATAAAGGCAAAACAGACTTATTCAGAAAAAACAAAAAGCTGAGAGATTTCACTAACTACATAACTCTACTGCAATGTTAAAACTTTTATTATGAGGTTTCATAAGAAATTGGTAAACGGCCACAAAAATGATTACACTGTATTCTGCTGAATATACTAATTATCCTGGAAACATACATAAAATTAAAAAACAAAAAAATTTTAAATTGGAATCTATACATAAAAACGAAGAGCTCTTAAAATGATAATAAAAGAAAGTCCTAAAAGGAATTTAAGAATTTTCATTACTTCAAAATTTTACCACTTGCCACCAAGGTCACAGCCGCCCCCATGATGTAATCCTGCTGCCACAGTGGACACCGCAGATACAAAAGAGGCATATGTGAGGGAGGCAGTTGCAGCCACTGCCACCACCACTGCTGCTAGTGCTGCCGCCACAAGTTAACCCCACTGCTGCTGCTGCAAACACCATAGCTGTGCAGGCCACTGCTGTAGATACCACAGCCAAGAAGCGGCTGCAACCACCACTGCTGCAGTCACTGCCACCATTGGCACTGCCAGGCAACCACTGTTGTCATGTAAGCAGCCACTGCCGCTGGGGCCACCATTGCCAGGTGCGCAGCCCACCAAAACCAGTGCCACAACCACCACAACTGCAAAGGCAGCCTACTACCACAGCAGCAGCTGCAGCAGCCACTGCCGCTGTGCAGGCCGACTGCTGACCACTCAACTTAACTGACACAAGGAGGGTCACCAGCAGAGTCCAGGGAAGGAGACTAACAGAAGAAGCAACTGCTCTACTAGATGAGGAGACATCAACTTAGAGATACTAGAAATACGAAGAAACAAGAAAATACGAGTCCGCCAAGGGAATATAGTAACTCTCAAGAACCAGACCCCACAGACCAAGAAACCCCTGAAACTACTGAAAAGGAATTCTGAGAAAAAAATCTTAAGGAAACTAATGAGATACAAAAAGACACAGTTAGAAGACAGAATAAACTGAGCAAACTATCTAGTATATGAAGGAGGAAATCTACAAAGAGATTAATACTTTAAAAGATAATGTAGCAGAATTCATGGAACTGAAGAAGTAATTCGACAAAATAAAAAACACAACTGAGTTCTTAAGCAGCAGGCTAGAGCAAGCAGAAGAAAGAATTTCAGATCTTGAATACATACTCTTTGAACTAACACAGACAGGCAAAAGAAAAAAGAATTTTTAAAAATGAAGAAAATCGGGCCGGCCCGGTGGCGCACTGGAGAGTGTGCCGCTTGGGAGCGTGGTGGCGCTCCCGCCGAGGGTTCGGATCCCATGTGGAGACCGGTTCCCGCTCACTGGCTGAGCGTGGTGCGGGCGCAACACCGAGGGTTGCGATCCTGTTGCCGGTCCCCGGTATGGGCGCGACACCGAGGGTTGAGATCCCGTTACCGGTCAGTAAAAAAAGACAAAAAGGAAAGAAAAAAAAAGAAAAGAAAAAATGAAGAAAATCTAAGAGAGACAGCAAACAACCTTAAGTGCACAAATATCTGAATCATGGGTATTCCTGAAGGGGAGAAGAAAGGAAAAGGCACTGAGAACATATTCAATGAAATAATAACAGAAAACTTTCCAGGTATACAGAGAGACATGGACCTTCAGATTCAGGAGGCTAAAAGATCCCCAAATAGAATCAACCCCAAAAGGTCCTCTCTGAGGCACACTTTAGTCAAATTGGCAAAACTCAAAAACAAAGAGAGTATACTAAAAAAAGCAAAACTGTCACATCACTTATAAGGGAGTCCCCATCAGACTAACAGTAGACTTCTCAACAGAAACTCTATGGACCAGAAGAGAATGGGATTATATATTCAAAATACAAAAAGAAAAAAACTGCCAGCCAATAATATGGTAAAGAATACTATACCCAACAAGGCTATCCTTCAGAAATGAAGGAGAAATAATATATTTCCGAGACAAACAAAAACTACGAGAGGTCACTGTCACACGACCAATCCTACAAGAAATCTTCAAGTGAGTCCTGCATCTGGAATCCAAAAAACAATTATCACTTCCATGAACACACCAGAAAGAAGAAAACCCACTGGTAGAACAAAACTGCAAATGAGAAACAGAAAGAAATTGTATCTTACAACCTCTAAGAACCTACAAATACTGAAGGCAATTAATTAAAGGGAAAGAAACAAAATATATTTAAAACATCCAAATAAAAATCAATAAAATGCCAGAAGTAAGACAATACCTTTCAGTAACAACCCAAAATGTAAATGGATTAAATTTCCCACTCAAAAGACACAAACTTGCTGACTAGATTAAAACCAACTATAAGCCGTCTACAAGAGAGTTAACTCACTTGTAAAGACACACACAGACTAAGAGTGAAAGGGATGAGAAAAAATGTACCAGGCAAATGGAAATCAAAAATGAGGAGTAGCTATTCTTATATCGGATAAAACAGACTTTAAACCAAAAACTATAAAAGAAAAAAAGACAGAGAAAGTCACTATATAATGATATAGGGATCTGTCCAGCAAGAAGACATAACCATCATAAATATATATTCACTCAACATTAGAGCACCCAGATACATAAAGCAAACACTATTAGACCTAAGGAAAGAAATAGACCCAAATACAATAATAGTTGCAGACCTGAACACCTCTCTCTCAACATTGGACACATCATCTAGGCAACAAATCAACAGAGAAACACAGTATTTAAACCACAATTTAGACCATCTGGATTTGGCAGATGTCTATAGAACATTTCTCCAACAACTAGAGAATATACATTCTTCTCATCAGCATATAGAATATTCCCCAGTATATAAGACATGTTATGTCACAAATGAAGCCTCAACAAATTATAAAAAATAGAAATAATTTCAAGAATTTCTCTGACAACAATGTATTAAAACCAGAAATCAATAACAAGCAAAACTCTGGAAACTATACAAACACATGGAAATTAAACAACCTACTACTGAAGGACATATGGGTCCAAGAAGAAATTAAACAGGAAATCACAAAATTTCTCAAAACTAATGAAAATAAAGACACATCACACCCAAACCTGTGGGGTGCTGCAAAAACAGTTCTAAGAAGGAAGTTTATTGCATTAAATGCTTACATCAAAAGAATAAAAAGATTTCAAATAAACAATCTAATGCTATACCTCAAAGTACTAGAAAAATAAGAACAATCCAATCCCCAAATTACTAGATGGAGAGAAATAATTAAGATCTGAGCAGATCTAAATGAAATAGAAACTCAAAAGATGTAACAATCAATGAAACAAAAAGTTGTTTTTTTAAGAACATAAACAAAATAGACAAACCATTAACTAGGTTAACAAAAAGAAAAAAAAGAAGACAGAAGTAGCAAAAATTGGAAATGAAAAAGAGACATTACAACCAATACCACAGAAATACAAAGAATCATTACAGACTATTATAAACAACTATACACCAACAAATTTGAAAACATGGAGGAATTGGATAATCTGGACACATACAAACTACCAACACTGAACTCAGAAGAAATAGAAACCCGAACAGACCAGTAACAGGCAATGAGATTGAAGCAGTAATCAGCAGTCTCCCAACAAAGAAAAGCCCAGGACCAGATGGCTTTACTGTTGAGTTCTACCAAACCTTTAAAGAAGAATTAATACCAATTCTCTTCAAACTATTCCAAAAAACTGAAACAGAGACAGTTCTCCCAGACTCATTCTATGAGGTCAGCATCACCCTGATATAAAAACCAGACGAAGATATAACACAAAAAGAAAAACTAGTGGCCAATATCCTTGATGAACATAGACACAAAAATACTCAATAAAATATTAGCAAATGGAATACAGCAACACATCAAAAAATTACATACCACAATCAAGTGGGATTCATCCCAGGGATGCAAGGATGGTTCAACACATGCAAGTTAATAAGTGTGACCACATCAACAAAATCAAGGACAAAAACCATATTATTATCTCAACAGATACAGAAAAAGCATTTGACAAAATTCAACACCGCTTCATGATAAAAGCTCTCAGCAAATTACATATAGAAGTATCTCTACACAGTAAAAGCCATATATGAAAAATCCACTGCCAATATCATCCTAAATGAGGAAATGTTTCAAAAAAGGGAACAAGAGGATGCCCACTCTCACCGCCCCTGTTTAACACAGTATTGGAAATACTAGTCAGAGCAATCAGGCAAGAGAAGGAAATAAAGGGTATCCACACTGGAAAAGATGACGTCAAATTTTTCCTGTTTGCAAATGAAATGATCCTATGTATAGAAAAGTGTAAGGACTACAAAAAACTCTTAGAGTTGATAAAGATTTTAAGTAAAGTTGCAGGATACAAAGATCAACACTCAAAAATGAGTTGCCTTTTTATACTCCGATAATGAACTAGCAGAAAAAGAAATCAAGAAAGCTAGCCCATTTACAATAGTCACCAAAAAAATAAAAATACCTAGGAATCAACTTAACCAAGGAGGTGAAAGATCTCTACAATGAGAACTTCAAATCACTGTTGAAAGAAATACAGAGGACACAAAAAAGATGGAAAGACATTCCGTGCTCCTGGATTGGAAGAACTAACACTGTGAAAATGTCCACACTACCCAAAGTGATCTACAGATTCAATGTAATCCCCATCAAAATACCAATGACATTGTTCACAGAAATTGAAAAAACAATCCTACCATTCATATGGAACAAAAAAAAGACCCCAAACAGCCAAAGCAATCTAAGCAAAAAAAAAAAAAAAAGCTAGAAGCATAACACTACCTGACTTCAAACTATACTACAAAGCTATAGTAAGCAAAACAGCACAGTTCTGGCACAAAGACAGACCAATAGAAATGAATAGAGAACACAGAAATCAACAAAATCACAAACTTACAGCCAACTGATCTTTGACAAAGGCACCAAGAACATACACTGCGGAAAAGACTGTCTCTCCAATAAATGGTGCTGGGAAAACTAGATATCCATGGATTGAAAACTAAAACTACACCCATACCTTTCACCATATACCAAAATCAACTCAAAATGGATTAAAGAGTTAAATATAAGACCTGAAACTATAAAACTTCTAAAAGAAAACATAGAGAAACACTTCAGGAAGAAAGACTGGGCAAAGACTATGACTATGACCCCACAAGCATAGGCAACAAAAGGAAAAATAAACAAATGGGATTATATAAAACTAAAAAGCTTCTGCACAGTAAAACAATTAACCAAGCAAAAAGACAACTGGCAGAGTGGGAGAAAACATTTGCAAAGTATGGATCTGATGAAGGATTAATATCCAGAATATACAAGGAACTCATACAACTTAACAGTAAAAAGCAAATAACCTGATTAAAAAATAGGCAAGGGAGCTGAATAGGCATTTCTCAAAGGAAAATATACAAATGGCCCTTAGACACATGAAAAATAGAGAACAACAAATGCTGGTAAGGATGCAGAGAAAGGGGAACCCTCTTACACTGTTGATGGGACTGTAAATTGGTACAGCCATTATGGAAAACGGTATGGAGTTTCCTCAAACTACTACAGATTGAACTACCATATGATCCAGCAAGTCCACTGCTGGGTATATACCCAAAGGAATAGAAATCATCATGTCAAAGGGATACCTGCACGCCCATGTTTACCATAGCTCTATTTACAATACCCAAGAGTTGGAACCAACCTAAATGTCCATCAATGGATGACTGGATAAGGAAAATATTATACATACACACAATGGAATACTACTCTGCCTTAAAAAAACAATGAAATAATGCCATCGCAGGAAAATTGATGAACTAGAGAAAAATCATTAATGAAATAAAACAGACACAGAAGAGAAATACTGCATGTCTTCACTCATAAGTGACAGCTAAAAAATAAACAAATTTTAAAAAAGAAAGATACAGCAATCACAGTAATACACTGAACTTTCAAAACGAGAACAGAACTGAGGTTACAAAGTTGGGAAAGAGGGAGGGGGAGGGGGTAAAGGACGAATTGGTAAAGGGCCACAAAAAACCATTACACTGCATATTGTTGAATACACTCATTAACCTGATTTGAGCATCACACATTGCATACAGGTATTGATATTCTACTCTGTACCCCAAAGATATGTACAATCAACTATGTTACATTAAAAAAAATTTTTTTTTAAATCACCACTATAAGAGATAATACAGTACAAAGTTAAATTGTCCAATATGGTAGTATGGTAGTCAAAATAATGGCCCTGCAAAATGACCACACCCCTATCCACGCCCATGAATATGTTTCCTTACATAGCAAAGGAAACTCTGCAGATGTGATAAGGTTATGAACTTTGAGATGAGGAGATTATCCTGGATTATCACAGGACCCCATCAAATTTAATCACACAATCTCTTCTGGCTGAAGTCAGAGATATCAAATGACAGAACAAGAGGCACTAAAGAGATTGGAAATGACAGCCTTGGCCTGCCATCACTGGCTTTATATATGGAGAAAGGGAGCCATGATCCAAAGAACACAGTGAACTCTAAAAGCTGGGAATGGGGGCCGACCCTGTGGCGCACTCGGGAGAGTGCAGTGCTGGGAGCACAGCAGCGCTCCCGCCGCAGGTTCGGATCCTGTATAGGGATGGCCAGTGCGCTCACTGGCTGAGCGTGGTGCGGACAACACCAAGCCAAGGGTTGCGATCCCCTTACCGGTCACAAAAAAAAAAAAGATAAAAAATTAAAAATAAATAAAAAAATTTTAAAAAGCTGGGAATGGCCTTCACCTGACAGACAACAGGGACATGAGGAACTCAGGCCTAAAGCCACAGAATTTAATTCAGCCAATTACCTGAATGAGCAAGAAAACAATCTCCTCTAAAGCCTCCAGAAAGAATCACAGCCTTGCTGATACTTGATTATAGCTTGGTGTGACCTGTGTCAAGCTTTTAACCCATAGGACAGTAAGACAACAAGAGCTGTTTTAAATTGCTAAGTCTAGCAACTTGTTACACAGCAATAGAAAACTAATACAGGTAGACACTAAACACATGTGCCTATTTAAATGTAAAAACAAAGTATGCTGCTCAAAAAAGTTAAGAACATACAAAGTATGTTCTCTGATCACAATAAAATTAAACTAGAAATGAACGGCAGAAAGATGTCTGGAAAATCCCCAAATATTTGAAAACTAAACAATACAATTGTAAATAGCCTAAAAGTTAAAGAAGTCACAAGGGATATTAGAAAAATCAAAACAAAACTAGTAAACTAGGAAAACATGATAAAGAATATTTATCTCATGCCAATGATATGCAATACCCAAAATCAAACACTAGAAAAATCTGCTCTGAAGTCTGCGACAATGAGGATTCCTGCAATAACCACTGTTATTTTTAATCACTTCTCTAGACCATCTTGCTAACACAATGAACAAATAAAAAGAAACAAGATAAACTGATATATGATGGTAAGGAATAAAATAGCATTATTTACTGATAATATAATAAAATTTACAACTTACTGGATGAATTTCTGCTGTACGGCCAAGGAGTCTCCTAGAGAAGCCAAAAGAAATCACTGAATATCTATTACACCTAACAATAGTTAGTAGTTTACGAAAACATAAAAATATCAGTCCTTTCCCTTCTACCAAAGATAATTAGTGAGAAAATATAATGGAAAATATTGTATTTATAACAGCAATAGAAATAGAAAAGTTCCTAGACATAAATTTAGCACAAAATATGCAAAACATACAGAAAATTCAAAAGTTTTCAGGGATGATTTTAAAAGGGGGGGGGCGCTTAGAAAATGAAGAAACACACCATGCTTTTGGAAAAAAATATTTTCAAGATGTCAACTCTCTTCTAATTTCTAAATTATATTAAATTTCAACCAATACAAAAATATTTGCTCTTTTTAAAAATGTGACTTGACTCTAATCTTCATTTGAGAGAATTAATATTCTAAAAATTAGACAATAAAATTCTAAAAAGAATTACATAAAGATAACTTCATGGAATAATACTAAATGATTGAAACAATAAAGTACTTTCTCAAGATCAGATCAATGTTTAAGTGAAAACCCAGAAAAAGACCCCATCATAGATATGCACTTAGCATATTAAAAAAGTGGCATATTTCAAAATCTTGAAAAAAGGATGATATAGTTTTTTAAAATAATGTGACTCAGGTCTTATACATGGGTTGATAAAGTAAAAGTAGATCTTAAGCAAACACCATGTACCAAAATAAGTTCAACAGTTCAAAGTAAGAGATAACACTACAAGAACTAGAAAAATATCAATGAATAGGTTTGCCTATTCAAAAGAATATCTAAAAGGCTGAGCTAATAATCTAATAATCTACAGGTGCTAAGGGTACAAATGATGGAATCCAGGGCATGCCATGCATGGAGTCCATATTAAAAATTACATGTTTGTAGTTGTGAGCCTAAACAGCTTCAATTAGGAACAAGGAAAACTGGATGTAGGACAAGCTTCACATGAAATACAACTCACTTTCAGTGGCCCCCAAAAATCACAAACCCCAAAACTTGATTAAAAACTGGTTCTCCTAGAAACCTGGCAGAAGAAAATTATAATCCTCCCTGAATGAAGATATTGTTAACTTAGGCTTCAAACATTTCTACTATTTTTCAAATAAAATACCCAAATGATTTTAGCACAAAATATTCAAAACATACAGAAAATTCAAAACTTTCTTGGTATGATTAAAAAACAAAAAAGGCTTACAAAATCAGGAAACACACCATGTTCTTGGAAAGAATAAAAATTTTAAAGATGACCAATTATTCTCAAATTTCTACTTTTTAGATAATTTCAACCAATTAAAAAAAATTTTTTTGGTCTTTTGAAATTGCGACATGATTCTAATCTTCGTTTGGAACAATTAACATTCTAAATTGGACAATAATATTCAATCTAACAAAATAATGTTCAAAGATAACCAGGCACCTGAAAAAAGAATTCAACATGAAAGAACCAATATTACAAACAGATTTACAGAGGTCCCATATATTGGAAAGAATACACAAAGATTTTACAATAAATACGCTTATTTTGTTCAAGGATGAGAATATTGAAAACTCCAGAGAAGAACTGGAAGGTATAAAAATAGTGCAGATTACAGAAGCCAAACATAAATTACAGAATTTTAAAAAATAAAATAAAATTTACAACTTACTGGATGAATTTAAGTTCTGATTAAAACAACTGAAAAAGATAGTGAACTGAAGGATGCCAGAAGAAACAACATAGAATAAAGTACTAGGATACCACAGGATGAAAAATCCGTAAGTGAGGTTACAAAACAAAGAGCACAAATTGCACAGGCCTTTTGGAATCTCAGAAGGTGAAGAGACAAATAATAGGGCAGAAGCAATATATGAGGAGATAAGGTCTAAAAATTTTCAAAAACTAACAAAACACATCAATCTACAGATCCAAGAGCACTATAAACCACAAGCAAAATAAATAGAGAAATCATACCAACATACATCCCTCTGAAACTGCAAAAGTCAAAGACAAGGCTAAAATTCTTATAAGTAGTCAGAAAATGTATTAATAATTTTTAAAAACCAGATTACCCTTAAAGAAGCAATAGTTAGACTGACATGTGAAACCTCTACAGCAACAATGTGCTCAAGGAAATAAACTGCCCAGCTAGAATTTTATGCTTCCATATCCAGCTAGAATAAGTTTCAAGAACGAGACTGAAATAGACATTTTCTAATAAATGACACTTGAAAGAATCTGTCACAAAAGGCCTGCACTCATGGAAAACTAAAGACTATTCTTCAAGCAAACAAAAGTATCCCAAATAGAAAGCCAGATATGTAAGTTAAATTAAAATGTATAATAATTGTATGAAAAATAGTAAAGCATATGGAATTCAAATACCCGACAATGATAACATGTAAGTCAAAGCAGGTAAACGGACAAGCCCATAAAAGAGGAAAGAAGAAATGCTACGCAGAACAGCTCTGAAACCATGGAGTCAGTGTATGATGCAACAGCAGCCTGTGAGAGCACTGCCACACCTCATCACAGGTACAGCAAAAAGAAGATGACAGTGGTTCTTGGACCACTTAGTGAAATATGAGGGGTCTTAAAAAGTTCATGGAAAGATTTACATTACATTTTGTCTTTTTTTCCATGCACTTGTTGAAGTACTCTCCCATAAGTTAAGTTTTAGCAACCAAAATTGATTCGAAGGCCTTGTTTATATTCCTAATGGAGCGCGACTGAAAACCAGTCACACAGAGCAAGAATCCTGAACTAGAACTTCAGACACTGAAAACAAAAGCAACAATGGGATACAAGTAGAATCTGAGGTCAACTCCTATTCAAAGTAAGACAAAGAATCATGTAAAAGCTTAAACAATGCCAGAAACAACATTATTCAACTTTTGTAACATAACAAATATGTAACAAAATACATGGGAAAAACTGCTCAAAAGAAATGTCAATCTAATCAATAATAAAGGTTCTTAGGAATGAAAAAGCGTATAATATAAAAACAAAAAACTATTTAAAACTCTTAATAAGAGATTATTTCACTCTGTCTTAATATATTTGGACAATTTGAATAACATATGGAATTTAACTTAAGTTGTAAATAAACCTGACCTAAGGTGGTAAAAACCTGAAAAGGTCTGTAATTGAGGAAGAAAATAAGAATATGTTATTCAAGACCTATACCTATTCTCCCTCCCTCACAAACACTGAAAAACTTTCAAGTAACATATATTAACCTTCCCAGAATATTAAAATATAAGGAAAGCTACCTAATACAACTGAGTCCTCACAGATCAAAAACGAACAGGTGGGCTGGCCGGGTGGCTCGGCTGGTTAGAACTCAGCCTTGTAACGCCAAGGTCATGGGTTCGGATCCCCACACTGGCCAGCAACCATATAAATAAACAAAAATGGACAGGCACTAGAGGCCAATCTCAGCACATGGCATGGCCATTCATGCAGGTGTCACAACCAGAAATTGTCCTACCCGCCTCCTCCTGTTGTACTGGGTCAGCACTTCTGCTCACTCTTTCTCCAAGTCATCATTGCTCAAGCATGTCTTCCGGGGGACTCTGGAGACAGGGAAGCTTGGGTTTAAGCCCTGGCTCTGATGCTTATTAGCTGTGTGACCTTGGGTACGTTTTGTTACTGTGTCTTCATTACCTGCAGAACGCAGATAATGGCACCTGTTGGGGTTGTGAGAATTATTTGAGGAAATGTACATAGACAGCTTGGTGTGGCGTCTGGAACTTTAATTTTAGGTCATTATTTTTGCTACTGTTGATGATGTTACTATTATCACTATATCATCAATATTGTGACTGGTTGCAATGGCAATACTAGAACAGAATGGCTACACCACAGTCTCAGCACATATTTTCTATAATACTGAATGGTCAGAATTAACACCGGTATTTTAGCTTCATCAAAACTAAATTTTTAATACCCTTCTAATAAATCATAAACATATACTTGATGTTTTTTAATAAGTTTCTAAAAAAGCTATTACATTATATTAGAATATAAAATTAAGAAGTATTATTTGAAATACACCAAACACTATTAAAACAAGGAAAATTAAATTAACATAAAAAAATACTTATGAAATAACACAATGACATCGGTTCACAAGTGTATTTTTAGCTAAAAGTTTCAGCTCTTAAAGTACTGACTCTACCTTGTTTAAAAAGAAGAGACGACAGTTGTTCCAAATATATTTTTCTGTCTGTATCTTCAAATAAGCCCTTTCATATTTCACTACTAAAGGAGATGCTTTGACCAACTTTTTGGTTTGTCTGGAGGAACTGTAGTCTTTTTTGACATACATATATACAAGATAGTAGACATGTTTTTGTTTCAAAGAAAGCATTTCCAGTGGCCCTTCTCTTCGTTGGTTTCCTCAGGTATAGAGATTCTAATGTAGACTTACCTGCATTGATTTAACAGCAATGTTCCTGGTCTACTTGTGTGGAAAGTCTTTGAGTTATCTGTATGAAAAACGTTTTGCTTTCCTATTTCTCCTCCTCTTAGGGATGATGTAGGACTGGAAGAACTTTTTCAGATCGGTATGCTTTTCTGTTATTGATTTCTAATTTCATTCCACGGTGGCTGGAACAAACTATTATTTCAGTCCTCTTAAACTCACTGGTAAACTGTTTTATGTTATAGGTTATGGTCTACTCTGGAGAATGCTCCACGTGTACTACAGAAAAATGTGCATTCTGCAGCTAATGAGTGGAGTGTTTAGGTCTAGTTGGTTTAGAGTGTTGTTCAAGTCTTCTATTTCCTTGTTGACCTTCTGTCTAGAAGGTTCCACCCATTACTAAAAGTGGAGTATGAATGTCTCCAACTATTGCTGTTGAATTGTCTGTTTCTCCCTTCATTTCTGTCAGTTTTTGCTTCATGTATTTAGTGGCTCTATGGTTAGGTGGAAATATGCTCTAACTATCATATCTTATTGATGGATATGACCCTTTCATCATTAGAAAACATCCGTCTTCATCTCTGGTAACACTGTTCACACTAAGGTCTTTTGGTCTGACATTAGTATAGCCACTCCAGCTTTCTTAGGTTTGCTATTTGCATGATGCATCTTTTATCCTTTTACTTTCAGTACATTTGTGCCTTTGAATCTGAAGTGAGTCTCACTAGACAGCATACAGATGGATCTTGTTTTTTTAATCTAGTCTGTCAGTAATCGCTGCCTTTTCATTTGACCGTTTCATCTATTCACTTTATTGTTATTACTGACACAGCTGGATTTATGTCTATCATTTAACTTTTTGTTTTCTATATGTCTCCTGTCTTTTGTTCCTCTATTCCTTTACATTAAGTGAATATTTTCTAATGTAACACTTTAATTTCTTTAATGATTTTTTCACTATATATATATATTTTTTTTAATTATATCTTTTGTAGTTGTTCTAGGGCTTCCCTTATATCTTAACTTACCAGAATCTCTTCAGAGTTATACTAACTTAATTCCAGTGAGAAAGGGAAACATTATGCCTATGTAGCAGTATTCCCTTTCCCCCTTTTTATGGTATTATTGCTATACATACTGTATCTATAAATATTACACCCCAACAATACATTGTTATAATTATTACTTTACATGACAACTTAGGTCTTTTTTTTTTTTTTCCTTTTTGTCTTTTTTCGTGTCCGGCAACGGACCGCAACCCTCAGTGTCGCGCCTGTACCGGACCGGGACCTGCAACAGGATCACAACCCTCGGCGCTGCACCCGCCCCTCGCTCAGCCAGTGAGCAGGAACCGGTCTGTATGTGGGACCCGAACCCTCGGCGAGATCGCCACCGCGCTCCCAAGCGGCGCACTGTAGCAGTGCGCCACCGGGCCGGCCCCAACTTAGGTCTTTTAAAGAGACATAAGAGAAAGAGAGAGAGATCAAACACATACTTAGAGCATTTGTTATATTAACCTTCTTGTTCACCTTTTCGATAAGCGCATTGCCTGACTTCTAACATGCACCTCAGAAAGGAGTAAGAGCAACTTTGTATCTCAAGACAGGTCCTCTTCGGCTATGTGATAGCCAGGTTAGCAAAGAAGGGAGTAGCAAAGTGAAAACAACTGATGAGGTGTTATGAAATAAGTACACTTTCTGTTTTTATAATTTGCTCTAATGTTATATAATATGGTTTGTACAAAAATAGTAGAGAAACAAAAGTTAAAAATCTGAATATTGCTAACAAGATAGTTGACGCCGATAATAAAACCAAATATTCTGACGTATTTGCAGGTTTAAGAAAATTACCTGGCAGGAAGCTGATTCAGCCTTCGATTAAAATACTAAGTTTACAAAATAACAATCACATTTCCCTGCCCTGAAAGTCTTTCAAATTTACATCCTTTTGCTCCACATTCATGAGGAAGATTCCAAAGACCTTGGTGACTTTTCTAAGAAAGTTGTAAGATCTCTAAACTTAGGGTTAGTGTCCACTCAGTGCTATGTCTCTCTCCTACTATGGTTGAATCCACAAGAAGAACACAGTATGAGAATGATTTCTCCAAACAATGTGCACTACAGACCGTTCTACTATTAAATATTCAGGAATTCTGCAAACCACAACCATCGGTAGCTTGAAATTAACCGGTGGGGAATATGTTCACCACTTCGGCAAATAATACAAATTGTTCTCTCCTCCTCAGGTCACCTGAGCTAGTTTACTAGCACACCACTGACCCTAAGTCAACAAGTGAAGCTTAAATTGAGGGTAATATTATTCACTACCAAGACAGGAAAATGTGAAATCTCCTTGATAAACACTTCTACCATGAAGGCTTTTGGGTTGTAAAGTTAAACCTTCAGAAACCTGAAATCCTCAATTCTTCAGAATATTATAATCTCCTACCAGGTTAACAAAGATGTGATACTATAAAATAACTACAGTGAGAGCAGTGTTAGTCTTAATGATTAAATAAAATTATAAGAAAGGATCCAGGTTGTAAAGTTAAACCTTCAGAAACCTGAAATCCTCAATTCTTCAGAATATTATAATCTCCCACCAGGTTAACAAAGATGTGATACTATAAAATAACTACAGTGAGAGCAGTGTTAATCTTAATGATTAAATAAAATTATAAGAAAGGATCCGTTTGTAGCTGTCCATACTCTATTAAAGGTTAAAGAATTAAGCTTTTATTTTTGTTAGTGACATACATAAACAATTTGTATACATCACTGCACCAGATAATTTAATACAATAGAAGAAATGATTTACTACAGATATACAATCTAAGTTACAGCAGAAGTAAATACCCAGTTAACCACAGGTATTAACCATCTAAGTTACAGCAGGAGAAGTAAATACCCAGTTATTCTTTTTATTGAGAAATAAAAGAAAGCAAAGCTGAAGAAAAGCCTAAATAAATCAAAAGCAACACACACTGTCCTTTTAAGTCATGCTGTAACATTATTTATATAGAGAACAGTGAGGCACATGGCATGAAGTCAATTACCTAAGAACCAAAGAGAAACAAACAAATACTTGTTTGATATGGTTTCCCCCTGTATCATTCATATGAGATCCATGCTTTTTTTCTCACAGTCCTCAGGGTCACTGTCCTCAAAGCATCTCAGATCCACACATCATTATCCTAATTACTTTATCTTTTTGTCAAAAAGGGGCAGTGGACATAAATATGTATTTAATAGAACTAAGACAAATGTTTAACCTTTTAATCTCTCTAAAATAAGGATGCATCTTCTCATCAATTGTAAGACCATTGTGTTATAACTTAATTGGCAGTGACATTTTTCTTTGCCAAATGGTGCATAAAATCATTGTGCATCTTACAATCAACAGCATTTTGAAGTCAATAAAAAATATTCTATTAACAATGAACAAGAATGAAAGTTTTCCTATGAATTATCCTATAAAATTAAAATCCTATTAACTACTTAAGTCTCTAATAAATGGAGAACTAGATGGTAATCAGTACCACTGTCAGGAAATACTAAGGATTTTTGACTCATATTGCATAGGAAGCAAAGTTTTAAAATTTTGCACTTAAACACAGTGAGGACTGAATACTTAAAGACATTTATTTTACATTAATGGACTAAAATGCTTTGTTTATAACATTATGCAAATCATCTTTTATAAGGCTGGCATAGTCTATCTGAAGAAGGCAGTGATCTCTTGGGATTTGGCATTTTTAAATCCCAAAACATTGACAGGGTTGACATAGATACCTGACACAGATACCTTCAACTTATATACATGGCACAAATAATTAAAACAATACTAATTTTCCTGTAATTCAAGCTAATAGCATTCAATTTCCAGAGCACTTCAAGAAACCTGAGTATTTAAATTTGAAATTCTGAGTAATATAATGTTAAAAGAAAAAGCAGATGACCTTATTTTCTAAAAAACAGAAACACTGCTGCTGTTTTCCCAAGGGAAATTTGTTAGGTACTGCTGCCAGTCTACATGAAACATCATGAAGTTTTACTCCACCAATTCAAATTTAATGATAATTTGGGCAAAGGCTGGGTTAAAGCTTGTAGGTTATTTTAGGGTTTAGACTTTTTCTTCCCTATTTCCCAGGGCTAAAAACAATGGCTGATGCATAATTAAAATGTACTGAATAAGTGGATGGACTAACAATTTTACAGGGAAAACATGATACATTTTTTAGCCCCAAACATTAACATTAAGAGAAGAGAATTTACATTGTTATTTAAATTAAACTCCCATTAAACATGCTCATTAAAATCATTATTTCCTAATAATTAATTTATAAACTCAGGGACCACAACTTGTCAAAAAATTCTACTAAACCAATTAGCATCAACATAATATTAAAATAAGACTGCATTGCTTTATCAATAATCTACACCTCAGACATTTTACTAAAATATTACACTAGCCTTGCCTAATCAACATGAGCTTTCGTTTTGTAAATTGCTAAAGCCCTTCCAACATTATAACATTTTTAACTAAGCCGGATCCAGTTTGGTTTTATTGCACAAATTTTCTCCAGAAATATTTTTTACATTTCAAAACATATTCATCTCACCTTGTATTGTATTAACATTATTCATTTTAATTTAATAAAATCTGTCCAACTTTTCTAATATGTGACCTAAATTTTAGTCTTACATGAGAAGGATTTTGTCACCATAATTATAAGAACATGCTCTTAGATTTTCTTAATCATTACACAGCATTAAAGCATACCCTTATTGACAAAATATTATCTCAACTTAGCCTTCATCTTAAAAAATATATGTGGTATGCAAAAATTATAAAGAATGAGAATCACCATATTTTTCACTCCTTGGAAACACATTCATATCATAAAGAGCTTTTCAAAACAAAACATGTAGGAAAGTACATGGTGGGCAAACTCCAGCTTTCTTATTTACACACTAATTAGAGTTCAGGATCTAGTTTTCTTCTCCTCCTCAGTCTGTCACTCTCACTTCCAAATTATGCAGTCTAGCTTCCCCAGATAAAAGATAGGTATTCCAGGGCATAAATTATGCCTGTGTTAACAAAAATCCTACTCATCACCTGACTCCTCAGAGCAAGTCTGAATATCATTTAGTTATTACTAGTACTGATTTCCTTACTATGCTTCTTAACCCATATAAACTACTCACGTATTGCTTAAGCCCTATCACTTTCATACACATGGTGAAACAGATGACGAACAGAAATTATTTTTTAAGTAAAAACTTTCTAGTGGCTGGAGTGTGTAATGTCAGAGTGACAGCACTTCTGCTGAAAAGAAACTACTGATAATGACAGTGGCAATCCCAGGTTTTTGCTATTTAAGACAGAATAATGTGAAATAAATGACAATGCCAGCTGGCCTAAAATCTCCACCTTTCTCTATACCCACTGTCTGAATCCCAACTACTTTATCCTGAATCATCACAACATTTTTGGAGATGACTACTCTTACAATTTCATCATTCAAAAGGGTAATTCCAAACAAATGTAACTACTATAGATTCAGCTATCACCAGAACATCAGGACAGAACAGTCCAAAACTTGTGCTTGAACCTCCTCATGCCACTTTCTGGTTGGACTCCCTTGGATAAGGTTAATATCTTTAAACTTCAGCTTTTTCATCTTTGCAAAATGGTGAATTTAAAATACTACTCTTACAATTTCATCATTCAAAAGGGTAATTCCAAACAAATGTAACTACTATAGATTGAGCTATCACCAGAACATCAGGACAGAACAGTCCAAAACTTGTGCTTGAACCTCCTCATGCCACTTTCTGGTTGGACTCCCTTGGGTAAGGTTAATATCTTTAAACTTCAGCTTTTTCATATTTGCAAAATGGTGAATTTATTTATAAAATGTTAAATTTCTAAAATTAAACCTTGGAGTATTTTTGCAAAATATTCCCTGAAATTCTTGACTACACAGTATACAGAAACAAAGAATAAATAATTTTAGAGGTCCTATATGGTTTTTTTAAAAAGTTAACATCACAATGCAATTAATTCAGAATTAACTAAAAATAAATAAATAAAACTTCCTTCCATGTGGAGGGGGAAACATTCTAACAAGGAGGTAAGAGAAGAAACCAGCATACAGATTAATGAAACTAGGAAATAAAAAATTGTGTATAAGATATCTAAAGCAACACTTAGAAGGAAATTAATAGCTTTAATTGATCACAATAAAAAAGAATAAAGGCTTAAAAATGAACGAGTCAAGTTTCAACTTAAGTTTAAATAAGAGAAGAAACCTAAAGAAAAAGAGGAGGAAATATAATAAAAAAAACATAATGAAACTGGAAAGGATGACACAAGAATATCAAGAAAAACACAAGCTGGTGCAATAAAACAAGAGTAAAACATACATATCTCTGGCAATACTAATTGAGAAACAGAGAAAAGGCATGAATGAACAATATTAGTAATAAAAAATGGAATAACTTAGACCCAGCATCAATGAAAGAAAGAGTACACTATGAATGACCTTCTGCCAATAATGTAAACACTTAGATAAGATGAATAAATTGTAAAATAATTAATTTCTTAAAACTGATTAAAGAGAAAATAGGAAGTTTGAATACTCCCATATTACTAAATACATTGAATTGGTAGTAAAAAATCTATCCTCCACTCCCTCCCAAAATTCACAATATGTTCTAAGACTCACCCATGAAGGTGTCATTCCAATATTAAACAGACACCTCCATGGGAAGCAAAAGCATATAGTCTTCAGATCATTCTAGTGAACTAATACAACTTTAAAACAAAATCAGGCAAAGAAAATAATTTAAAAAAATAAAATTACAGATCAATATGTCTTGAATATGGATATAAAATTTTTCAATAAAACATTAATGAATCAAACCTAGCAGTGTGTCTAAAAAGCATCATGACCAAATTGTGGTTTTATCAATGGAATGCATATCAGGTTTTAACATTAGAATGAAAGAATAAAGACCATAACATCATCTTCATATACAAAGAAAAAACATTTAATAAAAATAAAGAACCACCTATGATTTTTTAGAAAATTTCAACAAATCCAAAATAACTGCTATTAATTACAGCAATTAAAAAATATACTGATGTCCCTCCCACAAAAAAAGATAGTAAGTGTTTTTACATGGAAGCATTTTCTTTAAAAATCAAAAACAAGTCCAGGATGCCAATACTACTGCTTTCTGCTGGCATTTTATTGAAGGTAACTGAGTAAGACAAGAAAAGTAAATAAAACAAGCAATGATTTTAAAAGGAAGAAACAAAACGTTTATTATTTCTAGCTGATATGACAAAAAAATATGAAAACATCAACAGACAAATTTTAGAATAAATAAGAATTCAGTCAGGTGGCTGGATATAAAATCAATATACAAAAATATATTGCATTTTTATTTGCCAAGAATGGCTAGAAAACAATTTTTTGATAAAATACATAAATAAAATGAGTAAAAATAAAATCCCTAGAAGTAAATCCAAGAAAATATATATAAGACCCATACGGAAAATATTATAAAACATTAAAGTATCAGAAATATACCATCTTGGATAGGAAGGCTGAAAATTGTGAAGATGGCCAGTCTGCTCAAATTTCAATGCAATCCCAAACAAAATTCCAACAAGTTTTTAAAAATACTGATTCTACAATTTAAACAGATGAGCAAAAAACTAGAAATAGTCAAAAATACTCCTGAAGACAAATAACTTGAGGAATTTCTCTACAGTACACAGCATATACAACTATTGCACACTGTATATCAAGACAAAGTGTTAGCAATTAACACGTGATATTAGCACATAGACAAGTTAACAGAACAGAATAGAGATCTAAGAAACAAATTTATACACAGACAGTAAAATTAATATTAAACAGACAGTAAAAGGAGAACACACTCAATAAATGTTTCAGGGATACTGAACATTAGCAGTGGTTATCCATTTGGAAAAAAAAAAAAGAAATCACAACTTTAACTCACACTGTATTAAAAACTAAATTATGTTTTTAAAAAAATCAACTCCAGATAGATTTTTTTAAATCTGAAATGTGGAAATATTTTAGAAGAAAATAAAGAAAGAAATATATGTAAGACCATGTGGTAAGAAAGAATTTCTTAAAAAAAAATCGTAAAAGAGAAAGATCAATAGGTTGACAATATTAAAATCAAGAACTTCTGTTTATAAAAGCACTTTAAGGAAAGTAAAAAATTAAGCCAAAAACTAAAACACATAGAAAGGACAAAGGGTTGCTATCCAAAATATATGAAGAGGGGCCGGCCCGGTGGTGCACTCGGTGGAGTGCGGCGCTTGGGAGTGTAGCGGCGCTCCCGCCGAGGGTTCAGATCCCATATAGAGACCGGTCCGCTCACTGGTTGAGCGCGGTGCGGGCGCGACACCGAGTGTTGCGATCCCGTTGCCGGTTGCGGTGCTGGTTGAGCGCGGTGCGGGCGCGACACCGAGTGTTGAGATCCCGTTGCCGGTCGCGGTGCGGGCACGACACTGAGGGTTGCGATCCCGTTACCAGTCATGAAAAAAGACAAAAAGGAAAAAAATAAAAAAATAAAAAATAAATATATCAAGAAAAAGACAAAAATCTCAATTTTAAAAAAATACATAAAACATACTAGCAAGCATTTCAGTAAGGTGAACTACAAATGAAGACATGTTTGACATTATTAGTGTTAAATTAAATAAGCAGGAGGCCATTAGTCTGAGGCTATCTCCTTACTTTAAGTTCTTTCCTGACAAACTGCAACCTAACTTAGTACGTAACAAATGGAAACCTAATTTAAAAATATATTTTTTATAACAAATAGCCAGGTTTCAGCCAATCACAAACAGCTGAGCTTCAGTCAATCATAGGCAGCCAACTGATCACACTATGCCCAAATAAGACAGACCCCTAGCCGTAGTCAATCAGGTAATTTCTCTACTTTGCTCCTGTGTTTGGCTTATAAAAGCTCTCTGTTCAAACTGAGGGGTGGAGCTCTCTGAACTTCTGGTTCTCAGTGCTGTCCGATTCATGAATTGTTCTTTGCTCAAATAAACTCTGTTAAACTTACTTTGTCTAAAGTTTTTCTTTTAACATTAATAATCAGGAAAACATATATCAGGAGCAGAATAAAATACTATTTTACACGCATTCAATTGGAAAAAATTAAAAAGACTGAAAATACAATATACTAGAGAGCACAAAGTGAATTCTTGGACACTGATGGCGGGAATGTAAAAAGTCTCTCCCCCAAAAAACAACTCTGGAAAACAATTTAGCATCATTTTGTGAAGCTGAACATCCCTCATACATGGATACCAGGATGTGAAAATATTCATAACCTCATTGTTTGTGATAGCAAAAAGGTAGAAATAATTCAAATCCATCAACAGGAGAATGGACGAGCAAATCATTTCATACAATAAAATATTATTACAGCAATGAAAAGAAATAGCTACATGCAACAACATGAATTTATCTTAGAAACAATGCTGAACGAAAAAAGCTGCAAAAGACTTATATAACATCATTTCATTTTTAAAGCTCAGATTCAGGCAAAACTAAAAAAATATGTTGTTTGGGGATCCATACTTATATAACAATTATTTCTTAAAAGGACTGAAATAACGAAAACAAAATTGAGGACAGTGAACACCTCCAGAGGAGGCAGTGAGTGAAATGCAGATCAGGCATTGGTGACATTCAGGTTCTGACACTGGGTGTTGGGATCAAAGACTACCATGTTACTCTCATGCTTTATAATGTAATATGTTACATATATTAACTTATATGTGTCAAACATTATATGATAAAAATTTAAAACAAAGAATTAAAATTAAAACTGTTTAAGAGATAGCATGTAAAAGCTCTCCTCATTGGTCTATTTAATTCTTCCCAGTTTATTGTATTCATACTTCATTACCACATCTGTGACAGTCACTACTTCATTTAAATTCTGTGCAATAATTTTAAAAATAGTGTCAAGCGCAATGCTGGTTAAGAGTAAGTACAAAGCACTGTAGGGAAAAACATAAGGACATGATGGAGAATTGTGTGAAAACTGCACATTGAACTTACCCCCAAATTGATTAAAATCAAAATAAATCAAATCAAAGTCATCTGATTTTCATTCATAAGCAGAGAAAAAGAATAAAGTAAATACATTAACATAATTTAGTGCACTTCTTTATTCTACCGGTGTATGACGGGCAAAGTCAATTTCTACACTACCATATTACACTGAAGAGATTTATCCTTCCTTACAATGATAAAGTAACAGGAAAAAATATCTTTCTAAATCTACCAATGAGCAAATTTTTCTAAGGGCCTACCACTATACTAGATGCTTCTGAAAGTAAGTTACCTGTCTTAATAATTACAAAAATGGAGAAAGGGTGAGAAAGAACCTCAGAAAGTTAAAGACATAGAACAATGGAGACAAAACCTTGGAACCAATAGCAGTGTTAAAAAACAAACCAAAGGCCAGACTTCGTCAAACTTTCAGGGTGAAAAAAAGTCAAAAGCATGTCAGAAAAACAGTGAAAAAATGGTCTATCATAGATGACTCATCGTAACCTAAAAACAAAAACTACTGTATTTTTAGAGTATATTCTTTGACAGAAGAAATGAATTTGCTTTAAAATAATAATAGGTAATTCAGCAAGAAAAGATTTGAGAAATCTCAACACTCTTGTTACTCAAAAAAAATTTTTTTCACATTATTAAAGAGGAATTGATATTATTCCTCACTTGTATTTGGAAGGAAAACTACTTTATTTTTAATTTGCCCAGAGTTTCTGTGTAAAACTGAAAGCCAAGTAGTAATTCTGAGCAGTGAACAGCAGAGAACAATGCTCGCTTGGTGTTCATCCTAGATTGTAAGGAAGTGCAGCCTGCCAACTGTAGCCCGCTTAATCATTCTGAACCTCATTATCCAATTTCTTTTTCTAGAACCTTTGTTCTGTTTTCTCCTTCCTATCAGGCATTTAGTTCACTGTTCTGAAAACTCTTAGCCACAGGCGTAAGAAAAAGACAAGCTCACATTTATTTCAATTCACCATAGACAAAGATGAATACAGTAACGCAAACATACTATTCATAAACAGTGTCAAACACACAGTAGCAAATATCTGTTGAATGAATTTACTTATAAAACAAATGTGTGTAAATTTTAAAGGAAGGAAAGATACATTACCTTTTAAATTTATATTTGTAATTTTAATCATTTCTTAGTCACAAGGACTACTCCCAACTAATTAATGTTTACATAATGAAAATAATTAGTGCACTTTAAATACTGAACTATAGCTAAAAAAAAGTTATCTACATAACAGTATCTAAAAATAATACTTTCCAATAGTAATTTATTAGAGATATAACAAATGCCAACTAGCTTAGAAACAACAAGACTAAGCAAAGTTCATAGACAGCCTAAAGATCTAAGACAAACATGGAAGACAGAAAAAGATGGAAACACAAGGAAATGATTAACTGAAGAGGAGCATGGCAGAAGTGTGTGTGTCCCTTGATAACAGCAAAGAGCATCTATGAAGTGTGAGGGTACAACACTGCATTAAAAAGATACTATATAAACCTGGCTATGGAACTGCCGTATATGCTGAGTTTTGAAAGGCAGGTGTAACCTGGAGGCAATAGCCAACAGTTGAGAGTGCTGCCTCGGGAGTGGGCAGGCAGGGCAGCCAAGCTCTTCAGTCTGAGGCTCTGGGCACAACTGGATTTTGTAAATACACTCATGTTCTACTTTAGTAACAATTAATTTACATTTCATTAGGATATACATATTTGATGACTACGACAGCAACCAATTCCAAACTTAATACATTGGTCTCAGTGCCTACTACAATGGTAAAAGGTACAAAATTCCCAGGATACTATTTTGTACAGAACTCAGTACAGTACCAATAATTACATAACACAGTAGATATCCCATGAAAGCAAAGTTAAATATACGCTTTCAAAATAGTGTACCTCCAGCCACACAGATACTTAGGCTCTGCTTCTGGCATACACCATCAATCCCAATGCTAAACCTATCACTACCAGCCATGGAAGATGTAACCTTCAACATGACATCCTATTCCAAATAAATAAAAGGTGCACACCGACCCCCACCATGGGCTCATCAAACTCTGATCTACCTGCCTCTTTCCCCATCTTGCCAGAAAAGCCAAGAAAGTCAAAGAACCGATGGTTTACCAATCAAACTTCTTCAATAGCGTATTGATCTAAATAGCCTGCCAAATCAAGGCAGAGTGGGAGCCGCAGAATGAAGGAAGCAGGCTAGTTTGAAACATGTGAGACATTAGAGCTCAGCAATGGTCAAAAGTAACTAAATTTTCATCCTGACAAATGCAACCCCCACAGCAATGTCATATTTGTGTCCTGCTAATTATCAGATCCAGAACACAATTTGAGAGGAATACAAGCAACCTTTAGAAATGAGGAAATGTTTCTGATTTACAAATTTTAGTTATTTCTCATGAAATGATGAGCAAAATTGAAAAAAGTCCTGGGGAAAAAAAATACATTAAATGCAGAAATGGGATTCCACATTCAGCAATAATTTTACCTCAAAGAGAAAAATACCAGATGCATGGATGAAATCTGTTAATATAAGTAACAAAAGGATAAGGCCCATTTATTTTCCTATAAAATAAACTAAATACATTTTAGATACTTAAACTGAAAATAAACAAATCACATAATTTAAATATAAAAAAGAAGCTTTATTACCAAAGCACTGTTATTTCTATGCCAGCAATTCATCCAAACTTAAAAATCATAAATATATGTATATATTATATATACTCACAGTATTAATGGCTGTTCTTAATGGAGTTTATGCACACCCAACAAAGCATTATATTATTTAAAAAACTTTATTAGTAGAACTAATTGTGGCTGAAAGAAATGAAAACTCATGAGTCAGTAGAGTGAGGTCTGGCCACTTCCTGTTTGCACTTTAACACAACAAATTCTTACAAAAATGACCTCAGTTTGCACTTGCTCACAAAACACTAGTCATGGTTTATACAATTCTCGATTAAGTTATCTTTCTGTCTTGATAATAACAGTATATAAATTTGGACTAGTGATTTAGGGCATCTACTACATTAGATATAATAAGCATCTACTCAAATGCTTTTTACCTACAGCTCCAGTTCAATGGGTGAATACAATCTTCAATTAGAGAGCTTATAACAGCTATTATTGAAAGCTTTTGCTTCAGTCAATTTATATAAAAAGTCCTGCTTATAGTTAATCTGTGTTTCAAATTCTCCTATTAAATATGATATGTTTTAAAGACACTCTCCAAAATTACAGAGAAAGTAGTCATTATTATGTGCTCTTAAATGGTTCATACAAGACAATCTACTGATATTTAAGGCAATTTTTATCATTTTTTTCACTATGACCCAGAACAAGAAATTTATTTTTACATTCCAACCCATAACACATGTGTATACATATTATGTGTATATATAATTCAGAAACAAACTTACCCACTCTCTACTTTTTATCCTTTCCTGTTAAAAATGAAAAACGCTGCCCTTGCCAACTACATAAATTTCAGGACTCACTGACGGATGGTAAACCTGCTGCTTGAACCTCACCTGTAAGGAACAGTTTCAACATGCCCCATTTACCACACCTTAACCAAGGGTAACACTTTCTAGCAATAACATCTCTCATTGTAAGTCTTGACTTATTGAAGGGGAATGAAGGGGGTAAGAATGGGATCTTAGATTCTAGGACACCCCCAGCATACCCTCCCCACTGTCAACTACGATCTTGGACAGCAATGTCACAAAGACTATACATTTAGAAAAAAATAATAGTTTCTCTATTGCTGTTACCTAAAAATAAAAATAGATAAACACACAAAATGAACATTCATAGCATGCCAGTAAATCTAAAGTAAGTAATGCATTCTTAGTGTAATAAGTTCTTACTGCATTTAAATTCAGATGTAATCATAATTCATTCAATTTTTACTAAATATACTCAGAGGAGATGTCACCTGGAAAATATCCCAGCAACACATGAATGGATCCACAATCTTCCCTAAGATCCAGAGGGACCAGTGGCTAAAACAGCAACAGGCTAGGAGAGGGAGTATTAAGAGCACAGGTTCTACAACTATCAAAAATGTATACCTTTTTACAACTTTTCTTTCTCCTCCTTTAAAACACAGAAACTGTTAATAATAAAGGCTAAGGATTATCTTGTATAATGCCACACATAATTCAAAAATTGTTTATATCAGGAAACAATGCAAAAAAAATCTTATTTTCATCATTCACAAATAATCATAAAATATCTCTTTATTTGTGAAACAGCCTGAAACCAATGAGCTGTTAATAATAAAGGCTAAGGATTATCTTGTATAATGCCACACATAATTCAAAAATTGTTTCTATCAGGAAACAATGCAAAAAAATCTTATTTTCATCATTCACAAATAATCATAAAATATCTCTTTATTTGTGAAACAGCCTGAAACCAATGAGCCCCCCCAAAAAAGTGCCACAGAGTCCTTAAGAAACCATTTTTCTTAAAAGAAAGGTTCTTGGAAGAAGACCAGATAATTAAAATATCACTTAGAAAAATAAAATGATCTTTAACATAAGGGTTCACAGTAAGTCCCTGCTCTCTGGCCATCTTTCATCCTATGCTGAAGTGTAGGGCATCCCTCACCATCTCAGATGCCTGAGCACCACTGTCCTCAGGAGCCTGGGGTTACACCCCATCACAGGTTTGGGGACCAGCTCACTAAACTGTTAGGATTTGGTTCAAGAAAGCATTGTGTTTTCACTGTATTGAATGCCTGCCTTGTGTCAAGCACAATGGAAAGAACTATAGGGACCAAAAAAACAGAACGGCTCTCCTACAGAGGCATACCATTTATTATAACCTTTAAACAATCATTTTACCATCAATTTGATGGTAAATAAAGCCCAAATTCCCCAGTGCTATGCATTGAATGTCTCCTCAAAACTTACTGGAAACTTAATCTCCACTGTAACAGTGTTGAGAGGGTGGGAAATTCAATTATGGTAATTGAAAGGTGGGACACCTTTAGGAGGTGAATAGATTGTGAGGACTGTACCCCTGTAAATGGACTGATACATTGATGGTCCAATGGGTGGTCATCGGTCTGGTTCTGGTGGCTTTATAAGGAGAGTAAATGAGCAGGTTAGCTCTCTTGCTCAGTCCATCTTGCCATGTGACACCCTGTGTTACTGTGGAGTGTCACCACCAACAAAAAGGCCCTCACCAGATGCACCCACTGGACTGTGGACTTCTCAGCCTCCAAAACTGTAAGAAATAAATTCTATGTCTTTGTAAATTGTCATTTCCATGTATTCAGTTACAAGCAACAGAAATGAACTAATATACCCAGGGTGGTTAACAAGGTTCTTTGTGATCTAGTCCCCTCCTCCACCCTCCCCCATCCCCTTTACCTCTTCAGAATCAGCCATGGTAAAGTCCAGGCTCCACCAGACCACTAGGACACAACAGCCGCCCTTTCCCCTTCCTGAATGCACCCTCCTGTGCCATGCCTTCCCTATGTGAGGTGGCAGCCTTTCAGGGTGTCGCTTCTCTAGGAAACCTTCCCCAACACCCACATTCAGAGCCTGCCACTCCCTCCTGAGCCACCATCACACCTTGTGTGTAGAGCCCTGCTTCTCCAGCTACACATCTCATGATCATTAGTAACAATGACAGCAAGACGCAGCCGAGTGATTTACTGACCGTATAGACACTGACAACCTGCCAAGTGACACTGAGAAGCACAGACGCACTGAAAAAGAGCAACAAGTGTACCTAAACGTACACTGGAAATGAGTACTGGGTGGTTTCACTGAGGAATCCAGCATTTGTCATCTTTAACATTATAAATGATTTCAACATTTGGGAAACTATCAGTACACGGGAAGCACTAGAATCAACTATGTCTCCATCGGATCTATAAAAGGTGTAAATTCATCTACCGTGATTCCATCAGCTCATCCTTCTCCTGTGCGGTTCTGCTAGTCACCCCATAGCTTCTGCTCTGACACCCTTTATCCTCCCTCTTCATTTAACCTCAAATATACAAATTAGCAAAATTTTATGAAGCAGTTCCTAATGAACTGTAAAAGGCACCTCTGTTGACTGAAAGAGGTACCATCTGATTGAAAAAAGATCACCATATGTGACTGCACTATTTTTACTCCTGAACAAAGCATAACTCCTACTTCTCATTATACGTCAGTACAAGGTCCTTTCTCTTACTGTTAACTGCTACAGCTATTTCAAAAATACTACATATATGACGGTGGTGTGATGTTAAAATTGGATCCAGTACACAGAACCATTTATACGTGTTCTTCTAAATGAAAGTTATTCCCAGTCTTCACTACTAAATCAACTAAGTAAATCTACCTTGACAAACAGCCCATTTCAACCTACAAATTCCACATCTCAAATACCTCTGGACCTACCTATGTGTTTGAGGAAGACCATACGGTACAGTAACAGTGACAGTGACAGTCTAGGTTAGTAATACTTCAAACTGAAAAACACTGCCTAAAATAAGTAGAAAAAATCAGACACTCAATTCTGTGCTAATAAATTTGAAAACTGTGATGACTAGTAAAAATTTTAGAAAAACATACCACTACGGAAATTGATCCAGAAAGGGGAAAACCTGACCAGAATAACCATCCTGGGTAAAACTGAGAAACTTAACTTTTTTAAAGGTTCCAGGTCCAGACAGTTTTACTATCAATTTCTTTCAAATTTTATAGAATAAAACATTTCCCTAAACTGTTTCAGAGCACAGGATAACACAGACGGTGATCTAAATCATTTTATAAAGCTGGGATAACCCTGATAACAAAACCTGACAAAGGGGCAGAAACACCAACACAACCTGACAAAGGGGCAGAAACACCAACACCACAAACAAGTCTCATCTGAATATAGATTGAACAGTCTGCATCAGCAAGTATGCAGAACCTGACAAAGGGGCAGAAACACCAACACAACCTGACAAAGGGGCAGAAACACCAACACCACGAACAAGTCTCATCTGAAAATAGATTGAACAGTCTGCATCAGCAAGTATGCAGGTGCTCCAAAGGGTTCAAGGACAGACTCATATTATCTTTCAATTCTATTTCCCACAAACTTTTTTAAGTACCCTTATATATTCACAGATTAGAAAACCATGTCCAAGTAGGGTTTAAAATAATAATGCAAAAATATTCCAATAGTCAGAAGCAAATTATTATGAAATAATAGAACATGGGGGGAAGAGTAATTTCCAAATGTACTTGATTAAATCACATCTATCTTGTGGTGTTTTTAAAAACCCCTCAATATTGACTAGAAAAGGATATTCTTCATCATACTAACCAAGTGCTATTCTAATAAATACCTCAGAACAAAGAAATTAGCCAATAGCCATGTTATGGGGTCCCCCTGCAGCTCCTTTAGGAAACCTTCCCTGTCCCCCTCCCCCTGACCTGTCTCCCTGCTCACCCCAGGGCAACACTCCTCGCAGGATATTCTGAGAGCCTGTCTGCCTGCTTGCTTTCCTCATTAAACTGTCATCAACAAAGTGCTTAGATGCCTAGACCAGTAGACCCTCAACACATAGTCGTCCAATAAATGAATTGCTATTGCGATAGTTACTGCAGCACTGATATTAATGACGACTTGATGGAAATTTTACATGTAAAACAATAGAGGACTGGTTAAATAAATACTTCCATACTTCCATACAAAAGAATATTATTCAGCCATTACAAATGTTATTTAAAAAATAGTTACTGATGGAAAAAATGCTCATGGGGTAATACATAAAGAAGACATCAACTCTAAACATTTTGTGCCATGAAAATGAACGTGTACATATGTACAGACAGACATACACACACCCATAGGTCTACGAAAAAGGTCAAACGGTGAATGGATATCTGAGGGTAGTACATTAATAGATAGGTTTCATTTTACCATTTACATTTTCTTCAATTACAAAATTACCTATAATGAATAATTATCCTAATATAAAAATATCACTTAAATCAATAAACATAATGTGCTAAATTATCATTTTAAAAAATCTTGCCTATAGATTCTAAATTCCAAATTCCCAGATCATATGAAAAACTACAGGGTAATTTCTAAAATGTGAAAACATTAATATACATAATTCATTCAATTCAAAATATATTTATTAGTTCCTGTTGCCAGCACCAAGGATATCCAAAGATGAACACTCCTGTGTGTAGGAACTTAGAGAATACACAAGCAATTCCTACACATGTGGTAACTGTGTGACTATGTCCACAGGGTGAAAGGCATTCAGGTAGGGAGCATTAGGGGTTCAGAAAGACAGAGAGGCAGGAAACAAGAGTTTGTAGGAACCCAAAGCAGTTCGGATACATAAACCTAGAGAGAGCAGGTCGAGAGATAAAGAAGGTGGGAGCCACTTTCTTATATAACTGGTAGTTTAAACCATACCACAGAGTTAGGAGAAGCAAAAATATAACTTTTCTATGAAGTAATTTGATCATAGGAATCAAAATCTTTAAAAAAACCATCTCTATCCTTTAACAGAGTAATTCAACTTTTGGAAACCTATACAGAGACTAAGTGTATGTTTCTGCTGCTTATAACAGAATACGTGAATCTGGGTAATTTATGGAGAAATAAAATTTATTTCTTACAGTTTTGAAGGCTGTGAAGTCCAAAGTCCAGGGAACACATGTGGTAAGGGCCTTTTTCTTCGTGGTGACTACAGCAATGCAGTTTGTCATGTGGCGAGAATGTAAAATTTATTTCTTACAGTTTTGAAGGCTGTGAAGTCCAAAGTCCAGGGAACACATGTGGTGAGGGCCTTTTTCTTCGTGGTGACTACAGCAATGCAGTTTGTCATGTGGCGAGAATGGGCTAATCAAGAGAGCTAACCTCCTAACTTACTCTCCTTTTAAAGCCATCAGAACCACACACATTACACACAAATGGATCAATCCATACACTAGGGCATGGTCCTCAGATCCAATCACCTCTTAAAGGCCCCACCTTTCAAATACCATAATTGGATTTCCCACCTTCTTAACACTGTTACGGGAGGCGGTGGGGTTAAGTTTCCAATACATGAACTTTTGGGGGACACGTTTAACCCACAGTACTAAGAAAGGAGTGGGAAAAAATGCTATTCATCATCGTGCTTTTCATGATAGGAAAAAAAAAAGAATAATCAATAACATCTGGAATATAGAAGATGCTCAATGAATATCTGTTGACTGAACAAATATTTGAGAAATGGTGAAATAAATTATGATACCTCCATATGACAGAATATTATGGTACCGTTACATTGTATTTTTCTAGAAAAACCTACTGAATCTCAATAAATGGTGCCCCCAGATAGTATAAATTTTAAAAGTTTTGACACGTAGTTTTGATGGGTCATCTACTCTGCAGTTAAGAATCACTAGTAGGATAAGAGGTAGCCCCACCTTTTAAGGAGCAAGTAGAAGAAACCCAAGAAATTGGCAAAAAAAGGAATGGCTGAACAAAATTAAGAGAACCAGAAGGGATTTTGGCCACAAAGTCATGAGAACAATGTTTTAATGTCAAATCAGTAGATGCTGCAAATGATCAGAACTGGAAAAGCTTCCAATGGATCGAGCAATTAAGAAGCCACTGGTGGTGCTTCCCAAAGCATGAAGGGAACTGAGGCAGACAAGGATAAGGGACAAGGAGGTGATGGGACATGAGGAGCGGAGAGAAGAGAGTAAAGCAGAACTGTCTTTCCAAACACTAAAAAGAAGAGATGAGCTGCAGGCAGAGAGAAATGAGGGGTCAAGGGAAGAATGCTTGGTTTGTTTTGATCTTCCAAAGTGTTTTTATAAGCCCAAGGGGAGAGACCAATAAAAGAAGAATGAAGATATGGGATAGCATGGGAGATACGGTGGGGTAGCGCAGGAGATACGATGGGGCAGCATGGGAGATATGGTGCAGCACCATTCTGGAGAAAGTAAAAGACAGCATCAAAAGTCCAGGTGGACAGTTGGTTTTAAACAGGGAAAGACCCAAGGCTCTCTCCTGAGGCCACAGGCAAGGAAAGAAGGAAGGAAGGTATGTTAGGTGAAAAGTCTGCTGGTGGAAAGATGAATTTAAGAAAGTTCATATCCAACAGCCTCGACTGCATTGAGGTAACAGGCACGACTGTCTGCAAAGAGAAAGGAGTTCAGTGTGTATGTCAGGGGCCTTAGTGACTGAAAATAAGGCAAAGTCATTGATAAAAGTGGGAAGAGCTGACCATTTTTTAGGACAAATAAAAGCACTATTAAAAAGCAACTAGGAATCTGTAAAAGTGGAAACCCATGAATTTCAGGTGGCTCCAATCCCCACAGCAGTGTCACTTATTCTAACAAGGCTTGGCAACCCGGGTGAAGAAGTGGGGAAGGGATGGCCAATTTAGATTTTTCCAAAAGGAAGAAAAAGAATCTACTGAGATGAAGGTGCTAGAGAGTAGTTCGTGTGATCAACTAAATCTACAGGATGAGTAGGACTAGGAAGGAAGGGAAAGGAGACACCTGTAGTCCCCTGTTTATTGCAGCACTATTCACAATAGACAAGACCAAACAACCTAAGTGTCCATCAACAGATGAATAGAACACTACTCAGCCATAAAAAAAGAAAGAAATCCTGTCATTTGAGGCAACATGGATAAAGCCTGGAGGACATTATGTTAAGCCAGGCTCAGAAAGATGAATATGCATGTTCTCACTCATGTGGAAACTAAAAAAGTTGACCTCACAGAAGCAGAAAGTGAAATGGTAGTTTCTAGAGGCTGGAAAGGGTAGGGAGAAGGAGGGATAGAGAGAGGTTAGTTAATGGATACAAAATTACAGCTGGATAGGAAGAATAAGAGCTGGTTCTATAGCACTGTGGGATGACCCTGGTTAACAAGAATTTATTGCATATTTTCAGATAGCTAGAAGAGAGGATCTTGAACATTCCCATAACAAAGAAATGATGAATGTTTGAAGTGACAGATATGCTAATTGCCCTGATGTGATCATGAGGCACTACATACATGTATGGAAATATCTCACTGTACTCCATAAACAAATACAATTATTATGTGTCAATTAAAAATAGTAATAATAAAATTAATTTACAAAAATAGAGGAAAGAAGTTCCAATTATATTTTTACTCCTACAGGATGCTAGGAAGACAGCTGGCTTTCAGGTTGAGCACATATTTCCAAAGAAGGAAAAAACAGAGCAAACTCCCAGTCTCCTTCCAAAAACTTCACACTATTTGAGCTGAGCTCAAAGTCAAAAACTCCTTCTTTAGACAGCTGCCAAAGCAACTCAGCCCCAGGTTGACTCCCTGAGCACCACTCTCCAAGCCCCTGGTTTGATGATCCTTTATACACCATTCAGAACAGTAGAATCTCAACCTTGCTGCATATATAGGCCACTTACCATCAAAGTCATTAAAAATCTTGATACTGATGCTATTACCCCCATACCAATTAAATCAGCATTTAAAAAAAAGTTCCCCAGGTGATTACAACATGCAGCCAACCTTGAGAATCAATGTTCTTTAAATTACAAATATTGCCAGGTCAAGATTCAAAACTGTATAATGCACAAGTAGTTAGGGGGATAAAGTCTTATCAGCCAGTTCTTTGAAGCAACACTTTATCAAGTACCAGGGGCACCAAACAGCAACATCATCTGTCTGCCTTATCAAAGGAGCTGCTGATGTTAGCGGATACTAAGGAAGATAAGGGAGGAAAAGTTCAATGTGTACTTCACGGCTACAGATGTCCAATTAAATTTTGCTTCTAAACTATAGGACTAAAGCATATATTCTCAACAAGTATTAGTAATAATTATTACTAACGTCAACCCTAAACTGGAAAATAGTTTTCCAGCTGAAAATTCAGTGTTTGAAAATATAAAAGCTATTGAGACATATAATAAAACACTGTGTAAAGACGCTGACAATTGACAAGTTTTCTATACATGTTTCTAATAAACAGTTTTCTAATAATCATAACAAAATACTTTGCCCACTGTGGGTTAGATATTATTATTAGAGTATGACAACAACTGGTTTCCTGTTCCCATTTGATGATTTCTGACGTAGCAAATGGAAGGAGGTTGTCATGGTAACCATGGAGGGAGAGAAAGGAATAGGAAGACTGAGCATTCCTATCCTGAGAGGGGAATCCCCAGGGTCCACTGAACTTGCACTACTAACCAGAAATGGATCCACACACATACACTTCGCATATGTCCGCCCCTGTGCATGTGCGTGCACATACATGCACACACACACACACCCCAAATTCATGGCTAAGGATGCAGATGGTGAGGAGGGAGCCGTGAGATGTGGACCTCAAAGACTAAAAACACTCACAGGCATACTCCCCTGGCTTTTGAGGCTGGCTACCTGCCCCACCCCTTGTCAACAAATGATACATACATTTCTTCTATAATAAATTTTAAAAGAACTTCATTAAAAAGGAAAAAAAGAATTGGACTTTGATACAGAGTGTTGCTATTACCTAGGAAAAAATATAAAAACTTATGCCATTGGAACAAGACATGGTCTAAGAAAAGGCTGGTGTACTGGTCCTGGGGGGATGGTTGGGGACAGAGGACTCCAGCAACAGAAACAGACCATGGAGGGACCATGTCTGACAATGCAAACCAAGTCACATGGAAACGCAACCACACTGTGGCTCTTCTTTCACACTTTCTTACACCTGAAGTTAGAAGCTGGTAACTCTGCTTTTTAGTCAAGGCAGTGCTCTGCACAGCGTCTCTCACATCCCTTCCCCAGGGGTGATGTGACCAACAGCACTGCCTAACATGGGTCAGTCCTATGGTTAATACTCGCAGCAACTGTCCTGTTACTCTGCCATATGGTTACCGCTTATCATCTTCTCGCCTGAACAAGGTCTTCTTCTGTTATCCTTTTGGGAATCAGCGATTCTCTGCGGGGATACAACAGCAAGCAAGACACGCCCTCCTTGTGAAAACACGACTCCCTCATGTTCTGTGACATCAAATTCCTACAGATACAAATGCATCCATATTCTCTAAGTAACAACAGGAGAGGCTGAAGAGGAGAAAACTGCAGAGGAGAAGAGCAGAAATGGTGCCAGCAACTGTCCAGACCCGTTTGGAGTAAAAAGGGGACTATTAGGGGCACAGAAGACTGAAAAGGCAAGAATGCACTGCATTGCTTCTGGAACTCTAACTGAATGAAATGTCAGCCCAAGGTAAATAATATTCTGAAATTTTGGTTTTCTACTATACACCCAGCTGACAGCTAAGACTTCCGACCTCCACAGCTGCCGGCCTCTGGTTTCTCAGCACCGTGACGGCCCCTTCAGCCTGTGCACAACCAGCCCCCCCACCCTCCCGAGCTCGGCTCTTTCAGGAAGTCCTCACTTCCCCACCCTGTGCTAGGAAAGCTGACAAGTGCAGGTGACCTCTGATTAGCAGGCCGACGACTTCAGAGCATTCTGTCCAGGCTCCAACAGCACGAGAGCACCCACAGAGTGCCTTGAGTTGGAACAGTGAGCAATCCGTCCCTCTGGACACAGTGGCACTGTTAGCAGGCGTTACGTTAACAGGATGAGCTCTGAGTTACCAGTTACAGCAAAGTCAGGCACATTACAAGTTTAAATACCTCTTGTGGGCTAACCTGGAGATCTCATCATATACAACACATTATTACTATGGGCAAATATGGTCTGAGTGCCAAACCACAGATTTAAAACTGAATTTTTGTTACCTAATCCACTTATAAGTGGGGCTTACCTGCAGGGGACTCTGGTTCACAGTGCTTCAGACAATTCACTTAGGAAGAAAACAATGTCAGTAAGGAAACATCTGGGTTCCTCCTGGGGCTCTGGATGTGGTGGCTTAAGGCACTTCAAGCCCTGGCCTCCTAGCTGATAACATAACATCCCTTCAGCAAGATTCACCTTTATGGAAAATTTAAACTCCAAGTCATCTATGCCCTCATCACAGAGATTCTACCAAGACCTCTCTCCATGTGACATTACGCAGTTGACTGCATTCTAATTACAAAAGAAACAAGAAGTTTTCTTCCTTGAATCCCTACCACAAATTTAACAGACACAAGACACTCATTATCCATTGCACAGGTATGGACGTCTGCTATGGTTTGAATGTTTTCATCTCCTCCAAAATTCATATATTGGACACTTAAGCCTCAATGCAACAGTGTTGGAAGGTGGGGCCTAATGGAAGATGTTTAGTTAGGTCCTTCACGAATGGATTGATGCCTTTTTTATAAAAGGGCTTTAGGAAGTGGGTACACTCACTTCTGCCACGTGGGGGCAGTTTGTCCCTCTCATGCCCTTTGGCTTTACACTGTGTGAGGACAGTCAGAAGGCCCTCACCAGATGCTGGCATCATGATCTTGGACGTCCAGTCTCCAGAACTGTGAGAAATAAATTATTGTTCTTTATACATTACCCAGTCTCATGTATTTTGTCATAGCTGCATAGACAGATTAACACAGCATCTCTCAGAGTTGTCTTTAAAGTACTTTTATCTGATTTTGAATTACTTTTTCTCATGAATTTTTATTTTAAAAAAATCCCATATTTTCAATCCACAAACATGCTTAATTGGTAACCCACAGAGTTGTCTTTAAAGTACTTTTATCTGATTTTGAATTACTTTTTCTCATGAATTTTTATTTCAAAAAAATCCCATATTTTCAATCCACAAACATGCTTAATTGGTAACCCATACAAGTCAAAGCCATAGTAGAGATATGGTAGGCAACAAATTTAATCTTATGATATCTAAACAATATCTAGAAACTTGAAAGCAGCCAGTTAAAATAATTTTTAATGAAATATATTAATATATTTGACCATTTAAAAAAATGCCAATGGTAGAATCTCTACAGGACACACATACAGTTTCTTTGACAAATAATTTACAGACAAAAGAAGAAAGAATTGAAATGGGACCTATAAATCGAAAAAAACATTAAAGATATATCAATAGAATTTATCGGTCTTGATTCTGACAAAATGTTCAAAAAAATTATGACACTGGAGACAACTAGAAATTTAAACACGGATGGGATATTTGACCATATTAAGGAATTACTCTTTTTTTGTTACATAAAGTTATTGTGATTATGTGAAAACATATTCCTTATCTTTTGGAGTTTATATAATGAAAACATATGAATGAAATGATGTATCTCAGGTTAGCTTTAAAACAATATGCAAGGGTGGAAGTGGTCAAGGGCCTAAATGCAACCAGACTGGCTATCTGCTGTTAATTACTGGAGCTGCGTGACAGGAGGATGAAGGGGTTTTGCACTATCCTATTTCATAATCATTTAAAAACTTCCATAATCAAAAGTTTAAGCAAAGAAACAAAAGATGTAGCCCAATATGAAATTTTAAAGGAACTAAAAGATTACGAAAATATTATTCACGTGTTGGCTTAGAATGCTAAAAATAATAATAAGGAATGACATGTAACAGTGTAAGCTGAGTGAGGCAACGTCTCAAGGCCAGCACACAGAGTGGGTATTCAACAAAGGGCACTGCCCGCAAAAATCATCTAAGCCAAAGGGAAATGAAGTAATTTCTGAACTACCACTAGGAGTCAGGTTTGTACACACCAAAGCTGAAAAGAATAGCAAGAAGAATAGAAAACAATTTCTAGAAATATGATATCTAATGTGCCTAACTCTTCTTGGTAGGTTTGGGTCACAGACCCACCCACCCCCAACACACACCCAACAGAATCTGAAGACTGAAAAGCTTTCTGAGACACAAAGTTAAAAAACAAACAAAAAAAAGGCAAAAAGCAAAACTCAAGGAGCAGAACAATGTGTATAGCATACTTCCTTTTGTGTCAAATTATAAAAATAAATGTGTGTGTGTGAAAGGACACACAAATCACTACTGCTGCTGTTTGAAGTCACCCTGGGGAAAGGGGACCAGGTGAGAAAAATATATTTCATTGTACTTTTTTAGTGTCTTTTCTGTTTAAATTAGTTAACTTTGTGAGATTTAACTTTAGTTTTTGAAATTTAAACAGCAATTTATAATACAAAAAGAAAACAATCATTCTACAATCCAAATTAACCACTGTTAACATGCTGTCACATTAGTTTCCAGGTTATTTTTCATGTTTGTATATGTATATATGTATACACACACACACACAAACTTTCTAAAATAAAATGACACAAGAACTATATGGATACACTGTCCCTTTTTGTTTTTAAGTTATATCTCGATCCTAGTCCAATACTGATCCCGTTACTTTTTCAAATAAAAAAAAATCTAGTTAATTTTTTTAAAAGAATAAAATTAAACTAAAAAATATCTCTATTTAAAACAAAGACAAAACTATGACCAGTGTGGTCTCCCCAGACACACACACACACACTTTTGCATACAATTTCAGGGACTACACAAATCTATGGAAACCTCTAAACCCAGGTTAAGAATTTCTGATGCAGACCTAATCTACAATTACCACTATTCTTTTGCATTTTGAATAAGGATTCAACGGTACATTTTCAGGTGCTATTGAACATTAATTTTTTGCTCATTTTCATTTTTTCAGTTGTAAAATTTCTCACCAAATAATATAACCACATAACTCTTATTAGTACACACTATTCTTATTTGGCCAAATGAAAAAAGAGAAAAAAAAAGTAGGTAACTGAAATACATAATCTGCTCTTTTTCTTCATTTACCAGTCCAATTATATTTAATAACTCTTCACAGAGTGGAAGAGAGTAGACAGGAAAGAAACAATTACTGATCTGAGAACACTAGGCATTGTGCTTGGCAAAGTACATCTCACTTTATCCTTAGAACCTACCACGTGCAAAGCTCCGAGCTAGATAGTGTCCTCTCTTCAGAACCTAGGCTCTAGTGGAGATAAAAGTATATTAATCAAAAAAAGGTATTAATATATGTATATAAGTACCTACAGTACAGTGAACGGTGACAACTTCTACAATGACAAAAGGAACCAAGGACAATGAAGCAGAGTTCCCATGGTACACGCCCCACTCCAATCAATCTACTTTTCACAACAGCAGTACAGTCAAGAGTTTTGCAGAGCAGAGATCTCCCACCAGTTCACCTACAATCACTGCCAGCATGGCCAAACTCATGAACCAAAAAGACTCAAGCGCTGTCTTCTTCCTCCACCTGCCAGCTGGCAAAGATTCCCAGTCTCTTAACCCTTTAGAGAACCATCTGTTTAACCTTATGAAAACCTAGATAGCGAAGGCTCCCCAAGAATTTAATGTCTACTTATTAAGTTCGCAGTCTCTGGTAATAGCAGAGTAGCTTATATGGGATTAGCCCTCCCAACGGTAACAATAAAACTCTGGACATAATACTTTTTTTAAAAAATGAAGGCTCTGGAAAGTGACCAAAAGCAAGTAGAAACTGGATGGGTTGACCCTTAAAGGATGAGAAGCAAAGGAGGTGAGTCCACATTGAATGGCCTTTCCCCTCAGGGCAATCACTAGTCCACAAAGAACAGGGCTCAAGCAGAACGCTTACTCAGCTAAGGAGACAGAGACGGGGTCTTGGGAGGCTGCAACACCTGGAAATTGAGAAGACAAATCCCTAAGAATGGGGAGTCCCAGAGGAGAGAGTCTAGAATCTGTGAACAAACCCTCAAATCTTTGGCTGTCTTTTGAACTGCTATGTAGAAGATAAAACTCCAAGGAACCCAAGGGAAAGCAACCCAAAGGAGGGCTGAAAGAACTGAACAGGATACCAGAAGCTACCTAGTACAGGAGACACAGAATTTGGAATTCAAGTTCTGCCAAAATAAAGTGGCCAGATAAACACCTTGTATGTCGACTGAAACCTCAGAAGGCCATGCCTTAGGATTAACATTGCATCCCAGACAAAAGGCAAATCAAACAGACCTCCCTAAAAAGTCTCAAACCAAGCCTCTCCAGTTTAAGATGATCTGCTAGTAATTTAACTGCCTACTAGCACAAAACTCAACAATCCTCAGATGAAGATGACTGAATCCAGAGCTGCTAAAGCATATCATCCACCTTGTTCTCCACACAATAGAAAATTACTAGGTATGTGAATCATAAAAATGCGACACGCAGACAAAGAGAGAAAGCAGTAAAAAGAATTAGGCCTACACATGGTAAAGATGTTGGAATCAGCAGACAAGGGTTGCAAAATAACTGCAATCAATGAAAAAGAACTTACAGGAAAAAAGATGGATATAATAAAGGATGAAGAGTCGAGGAATTTAATATATGTGCTGCCGAAGTGAGCACGAAGAGTCGAGGAATTTAAAAAGAGATTTAGAAACTGCAAAAAGAATGGAAATACTATAATAGAAAAATACAGTATCTGAAACAAAAATTTACTACATGAGAATGACAGCAGATGGAACACTGCAGAAGAAAGAATTAGTGAACTTGAAGACAGGTCAATATAAATTATCCAAACTAAAGCACAGAGAGAAAAGCCTGAAAGAAGCAAATGCATCTCAGTGAACTGTGGAACAGTATCAAGTAATCTAATATACCTGTAACTAAAGTGCCAGGAGGAGAGGAGAGAGAACTGGAAAGAAAGAATAGTAGAAAGAATAATGGGTGAATTTTTCCCAAATTTGACTAAAACCATCAATTTATAGATCCAGGAAGCCTGGTGAATCCCAACAATGATGAATACAAGGGACACTCCCACGGACATGTCATAATGAAACTGCAGAATATGACGGGGAGGGGGAGGGGGAATTTATAGATCCAGGAAGCCTGGTGAATCCCAACAATGATGAATACAAGGGACACTCCCACAGACATGTCATAATGAAACTGCAGAATATGACAGGGAGGGGGAGGGGACACTCCCACGGACATGTCATAATGAAACTGCAGAATATGACGGGGAGGGGGAGGGGGAGGGAGAGGAAGGGAGAGAACAGACGGCATTTTAAAATGCTGAAGAGAAAAAGTCAAACTAGAGTTACATATCTACAAAATTATCATTCAAAATTGAAGAAAAATGAAGATATTTTCATGTAAACAAAAGTTGAGGAAATTTCTTACCAATATTTTAGGCAATGCTGATTTGAGGGGCCAACTCAGGCTGAAGTGAAATGGTAGGTTAAAATTTACACCTGTAGGGCCGGCCCCGTGGCTCACTCGGGAGAGTGTGGTGCTGGGAGCGCCGAGGCCACGGGTTCGGATCCTATAGAGGGATGGCTGGTGTGTGGTGCGGACCACACCGTGCCGAGGGTTGTGATCCCCTTACTGGTCAAAAAAAAAAAAAAATTTACACCTGTAGTGGGGGCCAGCAACCTACAGTCCATAGGCCAAATCCAGCCTAAAGCTGCTTTTATAAAGCCTGTGCATGCTTTTATGAAAAAAATTTTAAAAAGAACAAGAAGAATATGTGATAGAGATTATAGACTATAATGAGGCCCACAAAGCCTAAAATATTTACTATCTGGTCCTTTACAAAAAAATTTTGCCAAGTCCTGATTTATAAGAGGAAAGAAAGGGAAAGAAAGAAGACAAATATAGACTATATTTTTCTTTTCTTCAGTTCTTTAAAAGACAGTTGACTGTTTAAAGCAAAAATAACAACAATTTACAGAATTTATAATATATGTATAAGTAAAATATATGACAAAAAGTTAAGTCATTTAAAAGTGCCCTGAAGCCCAAGTCTGTCCTCTAAATAAGGACTCATACAACCCTGAATCTTAATACCATTGAATTATTTCACATTATTTCACATAAGTCTTAAAATACGAAACTGAAGTGATTATTTTTGAAAATACAAAACTCAAGTAAAACGCATGGTTTGTTCCCCATCTACAGTATTTTCTAATATGAGGGTACTTTGAAAAGTTCATGAAAAAATGGAATTAAAACCTAATAAGAATCTTTCCATGAACTTTTTGAAGTACACTAGTATTAGAAACGAGCATACAGTATTTGTGAACCATGAGTAGATGGTACATGGCAGGATGTAAATATGGGGGGAGAGTGTGGGGATCAGTCAGCACATCAAGAAAGGAATCATAGTCTCAACAGCACGGAGGACCCAGGCCAGAATACTGAAGGAACGAGGCTGCCAGAGGGTGCCAGTCTACTTGCTACCAAGGCAGGGGACCTGCTTCCCGCACCCCATATTCAGTACCTCCAACATCTACACACATAACAGAGGAATCAACGGGTTAATTACCAAATGAGCAAATGAAGGAAGAACCAAAAATGGTCTGTTAGGGATGGGAAGTCATGTAGACAGGATAATGACTTTGGAACATGAGACCGAGGGGATGGGGGCTTATTCCAGGAGAGATGCTCCAAATGAAGCTGAAAGAGAACACTACGGACTGATCAGGATGGACATGCAGATACAGAATTCAGAGTCTAGATTTCTTATTTATATTAATAAAGAGGCAGATCTATCTATTTATTTAATAGACAACTTTATTTTGAAGCACTCTGATTTGTGTTTTATCATGTTTGGTCACAGGAGAAAATTCAAAGTGCTTTGTTCTCATGCTATTTCGAATGCATATTCTAAATTATACTATTATCACTGAGAAAATTAAAAGTCAGTATGAAACTGATGATGGCACTGACCAGATGGGTGGGAATAAATCAAAAATCATGCAGGTGGTTTGAGTGGAGCCAAATTTTACAAGTGGCCAGGTCACTAGATGTTTTCTTACTGGTATGGCTTTTACTTTCAATTAAAGCTCAAAACTGCAGTGATTTGGGTAATAAATTTTTGGAGTATGAGGATCCTAAATTTTAAAAACAAAACACTTCACATCAATATATCTTATATAATTCAATTTTTGTGTACATGTGTTCATGTTTTAAAGAATGATACTTTCATATCTTTTTTTTTTTTAAATTTTAATTTAATTTAATTTTGTGACCGGTAAGGGGATCATAACCCTTGGCTTGGTGTCACCCGCACCGCGCTCAGCCAGTGAGCGCACCGGCCATCCCTATATAGGATCCGAACCCACAGCCTTGGCGCTCCCAGCGCTGCACTCTCCCGAGTGAGCCACAGGGCTGGCCCGATACTTTCATATCTGTATAAACATTTCTGGGAAAAAGTGACAAGAAATTGATATGGCTAAGTATGAGGATAAAGAGCAGAAGAAAGAAAAAAAGAAAATGCTAATTTTTGATCGTATATACTTTTGCACTAGTTGACTTTTTAAAAAACTAAATGTTAGGGGCCGGCCCGGTGGCGCACTGGATAGTGCGCCGCTTGGGAAGCGCGGCGGCACTCCTGCCCGAGGGTTCGGATCCCACATACAGACCAGTTCCCGCTCACTGGCTGAGCGAGGCGCGGGAGCAACACCGAGGGTTGCAATCCCGTTGCCGGTCCCCGGTCCGGTACGGGGGCGACACTGAGGGTTGCGATCCGTTGCCAGACACGGAAAAAAGACAAAAAAAGACAAAAAAAAAAAAACTAAATGTACATATAAATCATATTGAAGAAGATATATTACTTGCTCATTTTAAATACAGATGTATGTATCATATATACGTGTGTACATATGTATAAATATGAACAGCCAAATAAAAAACAAACTTGAGGGCCTCAATTCCCTAAAAGTACATAAGTGCTCACTTACTTATATGCTTAAAAATACAAACATTCATACATACACACACATATATCTTTGCATATATATCTATGTACCTCTGTGAATATATATGCATACTCTCAGATGCTTTTTTTCAGTATTCTCTCTTAAACTCTATACATTATTCTGTGCTTCCAAATTATTTGATACCTGTTTTCTCCTCCCAAATTGAGGGCAGAAGTATTTTAACATGTACTAACTGGCAGTAACACCATTATAAATATTACAAAACATTATTCTTTACCTTTCACATTCCTTTTAGTTAGTCAAACTGTTAGAGTATTCTGAGGTCAGTTAAGAAGCTTGTTCTTTTATCTTAAAATAACCCAATGTGCATCCCTTCCAAAAGGTTACCCCTCACCAACAAGAATCAGAAGTTAAAAGGATAAGAAAAGTTGCAAGTAAGCAGCAGAGGGGAGAAAAATAAGGTGAAAACCATGGATAACTTCTGACACTCTGGAAACAGATATGATCTCTATGTGGGGAATTACAATTAAAATAAGCCAAAATACCCTAACACTTTATCAAGGCTAAGTTGGGGGTCACTGACATGTACTCTCACAACACTCAATACCTTCCCCATGAGTCGCCTCCTTTGACAAATGCAACAAATCCTAACCATTCCATAATACTAACTGAATAAGGCTACCCAAAAGTGGGGAAAAATTAAAATTTCATAACCACAAGAAAAACATGCCTTAAAAAAACCCAAGCTCAAAAAGTTTAAAATTAACTACATTGGTTAAACAGTACTTACTATCTTTTTTGTATAAGTGAATAAATGGCTAAAGTAACTAACATTCTATTCAAGAATTCACATGAGAAAGGTTGACAAATTTTTCAGTTTCACTGACATAAATAGAAATAGATTAAATATATAACTTTTCCCAATTACTAGTTTTCTATGCCGTAAGTTTATTTATTTTTTATTTTTTTATTTTTTTTGTCTTTTTTTCCGTGTCCGGCAACGGATCGCAACCCTCAGTGTTGCCCCCGTACCGGACCGGGGACCGGCAACGGGACTGCAACACTCGGTGTTGCTCCCGCGCCTCGCTCAGCCAGTGAGTGGGAACCGGTCTGTATGTGGGATCCGAACCCTCTGTGGAAGCGCCGCCGCGCTTCCCAAGCGGTGCACTATAGCAGTGCGCCACCGGGCCGGCCCTATGCCGTAAGTTTAAATGCAACAAATATTAACCACTAAGTAACATACTTCATTAAAAATAGAAAATGGTAAAAAAAAAAAAAATGCAGAAATTTTATGGGTGGTTAACTGTGTGATCCATAACATTAATGGATAACCATTAATTTAAAGTTAGCTTTTTATGAGTGGCCAACACACTCAGAGATAAATTCGCTAAACTAACTTTCAAATGACTAACACAAAACATATCACCAAGTCTGTTGATTAAAATACATTAAATTATATTTTAGGAAAATAATTTGGAGTCCATTCACATTATTGTTCAAAGCCATTAGCCTAAATAATCAAATAATGGTTCATACATTTTCTAAGTGTGTGCATGTGCATGTGAATGTGTGTGTGTATATATGTACATACGGAAAAATAAATAACACACACACTGTATACGTGTGTGTGAATATCTTTGTTTCAAATATGACTATCCCCCATCCTATTATATGGACACATGCATGTGTCCTCTAGTTATTTGTCTTCACAAAGGAAGTACATGGCTAACCTCAGCAGTCCCAAGAACTCTGGCCAAAAACAACAGTAATTAGGCTTATACCTCCAATATATAGGGGTCTGACCTAGTCAAACCAAAAAACAGCTTTCTGTTCCTTTATCAGCTGCTGTCATTTGCTTTAGAGGCTAACAACATGATAGAGACCACGTTAGGCAAATCATGGTAAAAACACACTAAACTACAAGGGTACTTCAAAAGGTTCATGGAAAGATATGTATTATCTTTTAATTATATTTTTCCACAAACTTTTTCTGAAGTACCTCACATAACTGGACTTAAGACTTAAAAGCTCTTTTCAGTTTTAATACTGTAGAGCACATGAGGGATAATCATGATGTAATTATTTTGGATACGTAATAAGATTGACTATTTTTTAAATTCCCTAAGATATATGTAATACGCACTGACAAAACTTAGAATTAACACACAAGCACACATCTCTTAAAACTGATGGAGACAGAACAAGTTATCTGCTGCAACCCATCGTAAGAGTCCCTTGTCTTGAATGAGCAACCTGCCTTTAGGGAGGTCCACAGCACCCGCTGCCTTGTCCCCACATTGCTTCACGCTCACGGGTGTTCCTTTTCCAGAGAGTCGCCTCCCCAGCAGTCCCCTTACACCTGCTGGGAAGCCCTCATGCTCCTGACTCACAGCTGCCCCTCTGCCCCTCGCATCTTCAGGGCCCTACCAGGGGAAATCCACCAACAACTGCTCAAACGTAAGAGCTTACTATGCGCTGGGCACTTCTCAGGACTGTGCATGTACTAACTCATTCAATCCTCACAAAAACCTACCTGGAGGAAGGGACCACCCTTGATCTCCATCTTCCAGAGAGCAAACTGAGGCACACAGAAGCAAACCCCACAGAGCCAGTCAAGCACACTGCCTGCAGAACATGAACTCAACGCTGCTATGCTACTTCTCTGTCCTCTTCACGTACATCTAAAGGGTGTCCTGTCTGACCTGGCAATGTTTCACCTTTCTTGTCACATGCCCTTGAAGCCCTTTCCTGACCCCTAACTGGGACCTCTCTAGTGTGCACGCACAGCACCCAACTTCTTTGCATTAAGTACACGTGTGTGAAGCTGCTTGTTCCACATCTGCATTACCCACTAAAATCCTAAACCCCGTGATCATGATCTGTCACATGCACTCTATCACCCTGGCCCCCTATCACCCTGGCCCCCTATCACCCTGGCCCCCAACATCTCCCCACACCTCACCAGCTTTTTATGACCAAGTTTGGATCCCACAAACATCTACAATGGCTCCAGAAAAGAAAGTTTCTTGCCTCCCTCTAATCACACAGAACTTTATCTGTTCCACACAATACGGTATGTAATTGTATCCCGTTTGTCCATTATTATCTGTGATCGCACTGAGGCCTTAAATTCTCTATTCTGTATAGATCTCTTTTCTCTCACTGAGATTTTTAAGTTCCCTGAAGATAGGAGAACCAACCGTGCACAGGCCCAGAAACACAGCACGTGCTCAAGTATGGCTGGATTCACATCTGTTGGGAGGAAAAGAACAGACTGAAAAGTCCTGACCGCTTCATGAGGACCCACTGAGATGAAGAGTCAGGAGTGAAAATCCAATTGAAAAATTCCTTTTCTAGGGGAAAATAAAGCAGCCAATGCTTGATCTCACTGATCAAGAGAAGTGGAGTGGGCACGCATGTGTGTAAGGGGGGCAGGGCAAGAAATGAAAACTCCACAGAGCTGTTAGGAGAAGCAGCCTCTCTCCTTTTTCCTTTTCATCTTCCCTTAGACCTAAGAACCAACAGGTCCCGGGTCTGGCTCAAAAATGAAGTTCTCTTCTACTATGGTAGAAAAGGCGTACTCAGATACACACAGTTTCACCATTATTGAAGTAACTGGCATTAAAAATGTCTTGCAATGGGCCGGCCCGGTGGTGCACAGGATAGTGCGCTGCTTGGGAAGCGCGGCGGCGCTCCCGCCCGAGGGTTCAGATCCCACATACAGACCGGTTCCTGAGCGAGGCACGGGGGCAACGCCGAGGGTTGCGGTCCCGTTGCCGGTCCCGGTCCGGTGCGGGGGCGACACTGAGGGTTGCGATCCGTTGCCGGACACGGAAAAAGACAAAAAAAAAAGAAAAGAAAAAGAAAAATGTCTTGCAAGACTAGCATTTAAGTTGCAATCACAACTCTTGGCAATTTTACCCACCTCTGTTAACAAAAGATCATTAAGTTCTGCTTTTGAAGACCCTACTGAAATGGCCCTGGAAACCAGCCTGTTGAGGTTATTTGCTGAGAAAGGGAGAAATTCTATCCAGTTGCCCTGAATGCTGTGCCACAGAAAGAATATGGAATATTCTGTCATTGTTTGTAAAATTTATGGTAGATAACACTGAGCCCCCTGTAGGGATGCACTCACTGCTTCCAAAAATCTGTAAATTTCAAAATTATGACCCATTCATTGGTGTCCAATGAATTATTTACTTCACAAGTGTATGCACTGGGGCCAAGGTCTAGAGCCAAGGACAGAAACCTGGGTAGGGCAGGCAGGAAGCAAGAACCCAGGAAGAAGGAATAGTAGGTACCCAGACATGCTTCTTGCAAAACTTAAGATCTCTCCTTTTTCAAGATCACACTTCATCTATAAAGCAATGTAAAGCATGGAGGTTTTAAATATGGGAGTCACGTGGCCACCACAGACTTGGGAAACAAGGCTTACAATATTAATGATGGTCTAAGTCATTCAGTAATATCTAACATTGCTAAGAAACACATGTGAATTGCATCCACAGCCAAACTGGTGCATGAGAAGTTTCACTTGGTTGGTGAGTCGGTCTCACAGATGGCCCAGTGGCCACTTCTCTAAAAACCTTCACTGTTCTTTGTTCCTTGTTGTCAGGAGCAGAACACTCTACCCAAGTCCACTGATTCTCCCTCCAAAAGCCTCTTCAAACGTTGCACCTTGGCCACCATGGTCCCAGCCCTCCGCCTTGCCCCTTGGCTGGCTTCCACCTGTGTTCATGCCATCCCTGCCTCCCACCCATGCTGCACACGCAGCCAGGCCACCAACAAAAGCCAGCCTGCTCCCTTGCATCATTCTCTCACAGCATCCTCACCTCTGTCTTTTCTATCAGTGCCCTCATCTCAATGTGTAATTATATTATGTTTATTTAAGTGTTTAATGTCTATATAACTCTACGAGTGGTTTTTAGCCAGGGGTGATTTTGCTTCCCAAAGGGCATCTGGCAATGTCTGGAGATATTTTTGGTTGTTATCATGGAGGGAGAGGGGTTTGCACCTGGCATCTAGTGGGTTCAGGCCAGGGATTTTGCCAAATATCCTATGATGCACAGGATAGCGCCTACAACAAAGATCACCCAGCCCAAATCATCAGCAGTGCTGAGGTTGATAAACTCTGCTATAAATTGAAAAATATCTGAATAATTAAAAAAGGGTTCAATATTACTTTAATCACATCCTCTTTTGTATTACTATCAACTGTTTCTACACAGAGTAATAAAACATAATTTGGATCACTACCTTATATTTTAATATTATGAGTAATAATATATGTTAGTAATAACTACTGTGACGGGGCAGGGGAGGGAGCTTCTCACTTAGCGCTACAACGTACTCACATGTATTCTATCATTAAGTACCCACAAGAAAACTGATGTGTTAAGAGGTGCTCACTCAGCTAAGATGTGGAAAGCTGGGATTCCAGCCCAGAACACCTGAAGAGGAAGCTTTTCCCACTATGCCAGACTATGCTGTGCTATACTGTGAATATGGCAGAAACAGTACAGTGTGGTGTCTAAGAACTTTCCTGATACCCCTTCTTATCTCTATGACATTGGGCAAATTACTTTGTTCTCTAAACCTCAGTTTCCTCATCTGTAAAATGGGTAAGAAATCAGTACCTCTTCACAAAGTTGTTTGAGACTGAGAAAAGGCACAAGTGTTCAGAACGGTACTCAGCATGCAGTCGGCACGCATTCAAAATTACCTATTACTATCTAATAAATATTCAAATATTTTATGCCTCCTAGCCCTCTACTTGCATGAGCAATCGAGAATAGAAAACTAATTTGGGTTTGCTTGCTGAATAGATATAACTTGAAATTAATTTAAAAACTAAGAAAAATAATAAAAGTATCAACTTCAATATCTGTAATTTTGTGACAAATTGTTTAAATATTATATTTAAAAATTAAAGACATTTGTTCTTAATATATAACATTCCAAGCATAAAAGAAATAGAAGTTTTTAGTAAGCCAAATAAGGTTATCATTAAAGGAATAATCCTATATATAATCTCCAATATTTATTACACAATTTCCAAAATACTTAAAGTTAACACTTTCCAAGTAAATTCCATAATAAATCTTTACATTCTATAAATCTTTTCAGTGGTATTATGTATCACTGTTGCCTAGATTTTACATAACACTATCTTTATTTTAAAGGGGGGGGCAGTCAGTTACTCAATCGATTAGAAGGTGATAGGGTGGCATTATAACACTAAGGTCAAGGGTTTGGATCCCCATACCAACCAGGCACCAAAAAAAAAAAAAGAAAGAAAAGATTTGGTTTGTCATTTCTTTCATGGATCAAATTAGGCAACTACTTATCATTCTTAAAATAAGTTAAATTGTAATATGCATTAAGCAGTCAATCACTGTGACAACCTTACAACCTTTCACCTAAACCATCTCTGACTCAACTACTATAAAACATCACCATATCGGCCAGCAGCCAAAATAATAATAATAATAATAATAAAACAATATTAATATTCAGCTCTCATTCAGATTTCATCAGAAAACTGAGAAGTCAAACAAGTTTCTTTATATCTGATAAATTTAACACATAATAGGATTTCCTCAAGAAAAATACATTTTTACTTAGAAATATTCTCTTAAACAGTATTTTGGAGTTTAAGTTAAAATTACCAATCCTATTTGTTTCTAAACAAAGTTATTACCCACTACGATATCCATAAGGAAACAGGGGACTAGTATAATCATCATATTTAATTAATCACTGATGTTGAGACAACAAATCAAAAGCCATAAAATGATCACACCACAAACTCATTAGCAACAATCTTCTATTTGATGCAAAAGTATTCCCAATAAAATATATTAATAGCAATGATCAAAATTTTCTTAAGATACAAGCATGCTTATCTACAAAACACACAAATGATTTTCTTCTACATGTTATGCAGAAAAAATCTTACAACTTCCATTGTTTCATTTTTCTTACATTAGCTAGCGACACTGCTCTGTAACATCTTTCTATTAGTGACTCCAGGCTAGTATAACACATTCACTTCTGGTTACAGTTTAACCTACCATTATTAGATTTTTCGAGTGTATTATTCCCACCATGATTTATTTGACTCACTACAGATGTCATTTATCTATATGCAAACATGCCGACTAAAGTTAGGCAGTATCTTATTATGACCAGGGTTTACGAAGGTTCTAATGGTTTAAACTCTTTCCATCAAATCACATCGAGTGTAGGAAATCACACAGAAGGCTGGGAACACATACAACATTACGATCCTTTCACTTTACATAGAGAATCCACAGGCACTTGCACAAACATACCCGTCCCACCCAGGGGTATGTGCACAGTCACATTACCAGCCATGACAGGTCAGCCATCCCCCATTAGCTGTGCCGCCTGCCGCGGCACACCTGAGCTCCCTGCCCCTTCACGTCACACTGGCGGCAGCTCTAAGGCGGACTCCTCCCCTCAGGCTGCCTGCATCCTGGGAGTCCTCCCCCACTACCTCTCCATGGCAACTGCAACCACAGAGAAGCCAGTCCACCTCTTACGCAAATGAAGGAGGCCACAAATGTCAGCAGTCACAACATCCCCCCTTTCCCTCCCTACTTAATTTCCTTCTTAAAGTAACAGTAGTGCATTCTTCTTATTCTGCATCTGAGCGCACCTTCCCAACCATGTAACGGCTGGGAAAGCAACTTAGGAAAATCAGAGTTAAAAATCCATCCCTATGACCACTTACGTAACCAGACTGAGAACCCAAAGATGATTATGATTTGCTGACTTTCATTTGCAGACCCAGTATCTGAGCAAGCCCCCTTGTATCTGGGCATCCTAGTCTTTGAGATAAGTCCTTTAAGATATTAATTATACTGTAATTTGGCTTTCTTAAAAGAGGGAGGGAGGAAGGAAGTGGGGGGGGAGAGAGAGAGAGAGGCGCCATCCATTATGATTAGCAAGAAACAATCAGTACTCAACATGCATTGTTTCTTTTGCAGATTCCCATTCACTTAGAAAAGTCAAGGGTTTTTAAAATTTTTTTAATTTTTTTTTACTTATTTGAACCAAATAGTCAATTATCTCTTAATAATCCTACAGGAGGAAAAAACTGAACAGATGATCAGGTTTAGTTTGTATTATAATTGTCTGAACTTTCATTTCATAGATATAAAGAAGCAAATATAATTGCCAGTTTACACTTCATACGGCAACAGAGACTGGAGAGCAGACCTAATCATCGTTCATAAAATCATGACCATTGATAACTGATAAATATATAAACATCGTATTTAAAAATATATGTTATAATTCATGGGATGCACCAAAATATCATATTCTATAAGCTGTTATCCAACATGTGATTATCTAATAATAAAAATTCCCATTGAAGTAGCATGGAGCAAGCTCCATAAAGCATTGGTGAACAATATAAATGTGGTGGCTTTAATATCCTGCAAAAGATGTATTCTCCCAAGGAGAAATAAATTGGAATCCAAAACAGCTATATTTACATGGAAAACAATACAGAAAAAAACAGTAAATTAAAAAAAATATATAGCCAGTTGTGTGCATACACATTTGTTTATGGTACATTGAAAAGGGCAGTTTAAAAACTTTCATTTAATTATTCAGCAAACATTTACTAAGTACCTACCAACGTGCTAGGCATTCTAAGGTTTATACTTGAACAGTATTTGGCACATCACCAATGCCAAAACATATTTTGAACAAATGTTTTCCAGGTTCCTTTCAGCTGTAAGATCAAGGATTCTAAGATTTTATTTAAGAGTCAACTTCAAAAGAGCCAGTCAACTTCAAAAGAGCCAGCCAACTTGGGAGCGGACCTAAAATGTAACTGACATCATCAATCGCTATCTTCAACCTTCTCTGGATTATTCCTATGTCTCTAAACGCAGGACTAGGTGAATGCTATTTGCAAAAAACTAACATTTTCAAAATTGCCATTAAGCACTTTATAAATGCAGTATATATAAATTTTACAAATCCCTGGCAATACTGACACTGGTACATGTTCTCAGATCAAAGCCCCCTTCCATTACCATAGCATTCTAGTTTTAAAATGATCTCCTATCTAGATTCCACACAGACAGTCTGCTGGATTCTGTAGAAAAAAGAAAGGAACACACCCAGATTTTCCAAGACACAGAGGCACATTTTAAAACGGATACAACACTTATTAGAATCAAACTGATTACCTAGTTCCTTCCTTCTCACACTAAAGAGATGTGACACTTCAACATGCTGGCTTTAGGAATTTATGAACTCTATACTAATATTCTTCATTTTATAATTACTGTATAATGATTATTATTAGGAAGGATTCAGAAGAAATACCAACTTCTCTCCCCTCATTTTCTGAAGAATTGTTAAATTTTATATTAACCATTCTAATCTATTTAGAAAGAGTTGTAATATCAAATATTCAAGGAAGAAGCATCTTAACCACTCCTGAGCACACTAGAAAACACTACTAACTAGAATATCCCAGAGCATTAGTCAGATATGCAACTGATAGTGAAGTTTTAGAATGAATTGCTTCATGAGACTATAACACAATCATCATCTTTGTGGGTCTTTGATAACAGAAGGACAACTGAGATAACCTCTTCAAGTTCCTTTTATGTCTGAGACTGTAGCATCTGCAGATTAACATCAACATTATCTTCCAGACAACAGATGCTCATGAAAAGCTACCAGAAAGAGGGCAAGGATGAACATCAGATTTTTTAAGTATCTAGATTACTGATTGCCAACCATTTCAAGTGTGAGGACCTCTTTTTAACAAAGAATTTTATAGTCCTCCAGGTGATAATAGCACTACTTTACTATCTGCTGATTTTGAAAACATATCAATAATAAAAAAAGCAATACTTTTAACTGGACTTGTATTTCATTAGTCACAACAGCATCTACATTCATTGATCTATTTAAAATACAGTAGTACCAAAATATACAAAATGATTAAAATATCATCACTAAGTCACAGTCAGTATTCTATCAGTGATACTATTTAATACTTCACTAGAGGTCCTGAACAATGCAGTAAAATTAGAAAAAATTTTTCAAAATAGGTATAAAAATTATAAAGAAAAAATAAAATTTGTAGCTGATACTATAGCTTTATTAGACAAATCCAAGAAAATCAACTGAATTGGTAAGACTGAGTAAGAATTCAGTAAGGTGGCCATAAACGAAATCAACTTACAAAAATCCATAGCTGTACTATATTTTCAAATGTACCACAAATCAAACAGATCAAAAAAAAATACAGAGATAAGGGAAATGTGACAAGATGTTAACAGCTGTAAATTTAAATGAAGGAAACATGGGTTTACTATATTAATTAATTAATTAATTAAACAAACATGGGTTTTACTATAGTAATCTTTCCACTGTTCTCTAAGAACATCACACACTCCTAGTTCTCAAGACTCCATACAACATAATAAGTAAATTCAAGACACTTCCTTCTGCTTCAAATCTCACTTTGCCCAGTTATCCACCAGCAGTTTATTGATCCTATTTCTCCTCCAAATAAATTTCAAGGGCATTTAAACACTCTCTGCTCTAGACCCTTCACTTATGGATCTTCATTAACTCATCCCTTTCCATCTTAGCTTTTATTCCAACCCTTTCAACAGATCAAGATTAAATATAATCTGGACCCCTAGGACAACTGTTTCAAGCTTTGTTAATCAAATATATGACTTTTGCTAAGTTGCTGAGCAATCAAACGTATAATAAAAGGAGTTCAATAATAACTCATCTTTTCCATGAACATTCCACACAGTACAGTTCCCCAAAATGATGCACAGCCTTCTTTCATATCCCACTGCAGTCACTTTATAAACAGCGGCATTAACTTAACAGGACATTTGTCTTGGGCATTATGGACAAAGAACTTTTATCTATATTATTTTGCTTATTTCGTGTTTAACTTGCTTTGTGAGCAGGGAAAGGCATATTAATCATGGTGATGAAAGCTCATGCTTTATACCAGGAAGCCAGTAAAAATAACTCAATTTATACCCTGAAACTTGCTAGCTCAGAAAAAATTCCAGCTCAGAAATCAAATATTCAACCACAGGGATTAATTTATTCTCTAGACTGGGTATTTGGTGAGGAAAAACCGTAAATAAGGTGTCCATACTGTATCCTCAGGTTTGTGGCAGCTTCTCAGATAAAGCACTGAGGTTTCTGTATTTTAAACAGAAACAACAAAATATAATAAAACTTATAAAAATTATTTTAACTGAAGAATTTTCCTTTTATTCTCGGTTTAGATTCCTCAAGTATATATTCTTTTTTTTTTTTCCTTTTTGTCTTTTTCCGTGTCTGGCAACGGATCGCAACCCTCAGTGTTGCGCACGTACCGTACCGGACTGGGACCGGCAACGGGATCGCAACCCTCGGTGTTGCTCCCGCACCTCGCTCAGCCAGTGAGCGGACGGTCTGTATGTGGGATCCGAACCCTCGGCGGGAGCGCCACCACGCTTCCCAAGCGGCGCACTGTAGCAGTGCGCCACCGGGCCGGCCCCTCAAGTATATATTCTAATAGTACACTGTAACTTTTGGTTTGTAACATTCATTACAATTGCAATTCTATAGTAATTTATGTAATTATTTAATATGCTTTCCCAGCATGCAGTAAGCTCTACAAGGGTAGAAACTTGTCCATCTTGTTATGCATAGCAGTCTGACTACTTATCATGAAGCCACGCAATCTATGTGCCATGAAAGAGTGAATGAAAGTAGATCAAACTGAAGCTAACAAGGATAACTTTCTAAAACAGGCACTTAAAATGTAGAGATTTTTTTCTTAAAATTATTACAAGACAAATATAAAAATGAAATATTATAATCCTGAATTAGGTTCTCAAATGTTCAGACTTTTTAATGTACAAGAAGCATGACATTTCTGATTCAATAATATGCTATGCAATCAAATCATATATATTAATTAGAAAGAGAGATTCCACGATATTCATTAGATAAAACGGAAACAAAGTAATCATACAACAGCAACAGAATGTTAATTATGATAAACTCGTGTGATGCACTATTATGTAGTCATTTGAAACTGATGTCTGTAAGGAATTTTAATGACACTGAGAAATACTAGTGATAGATAATATTAAGAAGGAATACCATTAAATATATACCGTATGATGTCAACTATGTTTTAAAATTTATACTTGTACAATTATATGTTCATATGTATACTGTATAAATGTACATGTATATAGTCTAGATATGTGTATGTATATACATCTACCTGTATACACATACATATAAATATAAATGAAATATATTAAATTATTAATAAAATTGTACCATTCAGAAATAACTACTAAGTGACTATAATTTTTGTGAGTATGTAGATCTTCCAAGGTTTTTGCAGTGAGTGTATATTAACAAATAGTATATCTTCTTGTAAATCTATCCATGGAGGGAGAAAGACAGACTGTGTACTATTCATACCATAATTTCTACAACACAAACCTTGGTATCAATCCAATTATCACCAGGCAAATGAGTGAAGCAAATATAATGTTTCTAAATACCTCAGATTGGCATCACAACTGATAGACTGAAGTAAACAAATACAGAGCAGGTACTATGTTGCTGAGAGCCAGGAGCTATGAGAGTTTGAAAGCTATTGGCTTTCAAGAATAGTAGACTCTACTTGAAATGGAGAAAGGAAAGATAACCCATTTTTCTGATACCAACAAGTTGTAGCTCATATTTCTACATGGAGAATGACAAAAATGTAGATTCTCTTTCTGTTATCCTGCCTGTGAAATTCTTGATTGAAAAAAAATAATAACCTTAAATACAGAAGAAGCACTATGCATCAGAATGTTCATCCTAATAGTATTTATTCTGAAAAAGAACTGAAAGCTGCCACACAGCAGAACTTTGTGTGTTCATCTCTCTTGTTCTCATGTCATTTCTTGTTTTCTGGGAGGGCTTGACATGGTTGAGAAAGGAACACTGGTGTTTTCACTTCCTTCCAAACACACCCGGGCTGAAGCAGTACAGACGCCATGCACAGCATCACCCTTCCACTAGCACTTTGGTTTTAGTCAAGACTTGGAATCAAATTCTACCCTTGCCTAGGGCTACAGAGTCTGAGAATTCCCCATAGCATCTCCCTAGGGCCTTTGGTTATTTCCACTGGTCTTTTGCCCCTTTGCCCCTTAAGACTCTCAGATACCTATTTCTGTTTTTCTGTTATATCCTAACATTCAGATTAATTTACAATTAATGGTGTTTTCTTATGATAATCTTTTTCTCCACAGTTTATGACACATTTCTATGCTGCTTCTCTTATTTGTACCCTTGCTAAACTTATCTTCTAACTTGACTAGAAGAAAGCCCCACTCTTCTTTCAAACAAACCATAATGGAACAGTCAGGACATCTCAATGTTTAAAGAACAGCAAGTAAAATTTGGCTAGACATGCCATAAAATATCCCTACACACAAATAAACAAGCACATTAGGAAATATTTATAATAATTTTATACCTTATCTTCTACAAATCCCTATTCTGAAATACCATATACTATGGATACATGTCATTTTGGATTTTCCCTAAAATGGAGATGTAAATTAAAGCTGCTGCACAGAAAGTCCTCTGATCTGGGGGAAAATTATAGCTGTGAAGTGTAAAGACACACAGTCCAATTACAGGAACTACAAAGCTTTTCCAATAATGAAAATCAAATTATTTTAAAAATTGGGGTGATAAGAATCCCCACCCAAACCCCAAGAAATTACTTTCTGAGCATTTGTTACAAGCCTTCAAAAGGTAACGTTTCCTAACCATTTCAGCATGCATTTTTAAAGCATAAGAACAATTGTAAATCAACTAAAATTTCTAGTTTACAAGTGGTTACCTAGTCTTACTCTGGTGAAATGAGATCTTTGGGTTTCATTTTAGGACAAGCAAAGAAAGTAAACTGAGGCATCACGGTGCACTGGGAATAGCAGGGGTGTGTTTTCAGACAGCTAAGACTCAGCTCCTAGTTCCATCACTAGCCGCGTGATATGAGGAAGAGACTCTAACGCTCCCATGTCAGCTTCTTTCATCATAAAAAAATTAAAACATAAAATTAAATAGTACCATCTGCCTCACAAGATGATTTTAATTCCTAAAAGAGATAACTGATGTAATATACCAGAAACAGAATATTCAATGAACATTATTAAGCCCTTCTTTACAGATACACACTTTTTAAACTGACCAAATAACTTTACGCACATGAGGGTCAGATACAACTATAACTGTTTCATATACTGTGGGCAGAATATTTAGAATGTCACTTTTTTAAAATGATGTTTAAGTTTAAGACAGTTAAAATGTTTCATTAAAAACCCTCAATTATTACATCACGTTACACAAAGTTATCACTAGGTGGCCCTTTAAATACATATTTGCCTACTTTGGGTTCTTCCAGTAAGCTGCATTTCATAACTTAATATGTGCGTTTGTTAGGTAAACATAATCTACAGCAAGAGAATAAGTACATTCGTCATCTGCGTGGACATACCATGGTTTTGATACCATCAGAAGACATTTCTTTATTCATCTAAAGCTATGTACAAATGTAAGTCAACAATTTCCAGACACTGCCTTTGACCTAAAGGCATGTTTCACAAGTCAGCGACAGCTGTCCCAGTCTTAGATGTGCACCCGCCAACCACATGCCACGGCACGCTTCACTCATTCGGAAAGTCCCCCCACACAGTGTTTATACTCATTGTGAAACCAGAGAGGACAGTTCCTCCTATAACTCTCCTGGGCAAGTTTACATAAAAGAACAATTTTTCAGGAAGCCACAGAGGTTCTCTCCCAAGACTGCTGAAGTATAATTATGGGCAAATGTAATTTTGGAGAGAGAAGCTTGCTAAAAGTAAAAAGCTAAAAAAAACTGAATAAGGGTTTATAAGGGTTAAAAACTAACATCAACAAGAAATAAAAACTTCATTCCATCTAATGAAGTAATTTTGGTAATTCCGTTCATGCATCACCCTACCCCAAGAAAAAAAAAAAGTTAGAGTCTGCATGTTGACATACAAAGTATAACTAGTTTCCGCTCCTTTAGAAACATAATGTATTGGTCAATATACACATACATACATATATCTATATCTTCATATTTTATCTATAAATTATATAACATATATATATATATATATACACACACACATGCGCGCGCGTGCACACACACACACGCACGCACACACACACACACACAGCAAAGACAAAAATCATAACATATATATATATATATACACACACACATGCGCGCGCGTGCACACACACACACGCACGCGCACACACACACACAGCAAAGACAAAAATGGCAGAATACGGCTGGCCGGTTAGTTCAGTTGGTTATAACATATATATATATATATATACACACACACATGCGCGCGCGTGCACACACACACACGCACGCACACACACACACACACAGCAAAGACAAAAATGGCAGAATACGGCTGGCCGGTTAGTTCAGTTGGTTAAGCACGGCCTTATAATACCAAGATCATGGGTCCGGATCCCCATACTGGCCAGCTACCAAAACATTTTTAAAAGTTAAAAAAAAAAAAAAAATGGAAGGAAAAACCGTATTTTTAAATGGTTACTTATTAAAGGAGAAGACAGAGACAAAAGCTGCAATTCTCTGACAATATCTGGCTTTCTATATTCCACTTTGGAACCATGTAAATATTTTATGTAATTATAAAATAAAAATTTTAAATAAAAACAATCTGCAGAAATCAAAAATAAAGTGTGACAAATGAGTTTCAATATGTATCAAGTTGTGGCATAACCATGCAGAGAGGAAAAAGTGACATTAAAACACATTAATTCTACTATATATATATCCCCAGGGGGACATATGCTAAGGACAAAAGAAAATGCAGAAAAATGTTGATGGTGATGTTGGCGTTACTATTCTAAAATTGCTGTGTATATATCGTGGGAGAAATCAAACAGGTAATTCTATCATTCCAGGAGTCTTTGAGAACAAGGATTCACATTGGGAGAGAAAGGTGAAAGATCAAAGACGTGAAGTAAAAACCGTGTAGTCCTGATTTTAATTTTAAAATATATATGTGCGCTTGTGTCTGCACACGTGCATACACACACAGTCCACTGAACAGGCCTAGAAACAACGGCGAACCCAGTAGCAATGAACACACCTAGCGCTTAGCCTGTGCTGCCCAATGCCATCTCCCAACATTTCTGGCTTCCCACCAATAGAATATTTCAATAGCTGGACACCAAGAGCAAGAGCACACCTGACCATGGAAAAGTAGGAGCAAAGACTTGAAAGCAGAAAGGAACAGAGCCAGTTTAGATGAGCAAATGGCCCCACCAGCCAGAGTCTGGCAGGTGAGCACACCTGCAGTGACTGCCAGGAGAAGCAGCCTGTCCTGGAAGTAAAGGAAGCTATCCTGACTCAATGAGTATCTATGCAGCGCTCGGCTGGCTGCACCTATGAACGATGGTATTTGAACTTTACAATGTCCATGTGCAGCAGGCATGAACTCTCTCCTTATTTACAGATGAGGATGTTAAGGCTTATCTATTACACAGTGAGTACATGGAAAAGTCAGGATTCTAAGCCCGAATATGCATTCCTAATACATATATGGTCATTTCCACCAGGCTACTGGACTAGGTGCCTTAGCGTTTGGGGAAGGTAATGGTGTCGGTGTAAGGACAGGTTAGAGAGACACAGACCAACCTAATCAGACAAGGGGCTTCAATTTCTCCTCAAGAGCAACAGGGACGCAGAATCTGAGCCTCCACTGACCAACATGCCACACCAGAGAGCCCACCATCCCCAGCAACACCCCAGAAATCAGGATTCTCTCAGGGAATACCTTGTTATCTTTCAGCCTCATTGTAATGTTACAAACCAGTTTATCAAATTCTAACTCTTTCTCATGATAACAGTTACACCTAAAAAGGAAACAAAATTTCACAAAAGAAATATTTGCTCTACATACTAAAAACTGTTGAGATCACAAACAGGGCATGTAAGAAAAAGGAAGCTTGTTTAATAAAACTGCTCAAACTTGCCAGATTATTAGTTGAAAAACCACAAGTTTAATTTGTTTTTAAATAACCTTGAATCAACTGTAAATCATCCACCCATCTTTCTTTCTATATATAAAACAAGAAGAAACTTCTTTGGCTATTTGTGTTGACTTGTAAACAGAGACTTGGGTGAAGTTTAGATATCTAAAAGCCCTTATTGGATTTCTAATATTCTAGTCATTTAAAGAGAAGCCATCGGTTCAGCAGAGTAACTGCATAACAGTCCCTGCCTTGTGAAAAGCCTACACACGCCACCAAATACCAAAGCCCAGGACTGCCACCCCACGCATTTCCTGGGGAGTTCAAACACCACTCAGATCCTCCCCCTCAGAAGGCGGACCCACCCAGCAGCCACATCTTAGACCTGAGAAAGAGCGAGACGAGGGGCCACAAACATGTTCAGAGGGAGACGAGGGGCCACAAACATGTTCAGAGGGAGGCTCTCATGACAAGGGGTGTGCACCCAAACCACCTTAAATACAGATGAATCCGGCCACCATAAATTGCACTAATCTCAAGCTTCCATATACCAAAAAGATTTCTCCATTTTACCACCTGCTTCAAGAGTGCTCCTAATATTCGATAACCTATATCCTACAGTAAATGTTATAGTTACAAATGGTTGAGAGAATCACCACCACACACACCCCTTTTTTTGTCTTCCCAACTCTGCCATCCTCCCTTGGATAACCAGGAGTTGGCTACACTCTGGAATCTAAAAGTTCATAAGGCACAGTGAATAGCTACCCTGACATTTTCTTTTACTGACATTCATATTAAAATGCATTAAGCAGCCAGTGTGCTCAGTAAACACCACATAAACACTTCGAGGCTTGAGTTTGGTTTGAATTGAGCAGACTAGTGCAGAGAAAATAATACAAGAATGTTCCCAAGCAGAAGTAACAGTTTCACTGTTTTGCTCCAAGGACAGCCAGTACCTGGAAAGAAAGTGTCACAAAATAAGCCTATGTCTCAGTTTCACAAAGATTTAAGACATTTTTATTTAAGTAATATTAAACAGGAGAAAATCTGGTTTTAATTTCTAGAGTTATTCAACTGAACTGGAAAGGTATTTTTAAAAACAAGCATTCTCTATAGAAGCTGAATATTAAATTGTCCAATAGAGAGGTACCATTAACAACAGATTGGCCACACGTGTTTTTAGATATCCCATGAAACACAAGCAGTGCCTTACTAACAAAAAAAAGTAAGATTTTGGAAAGGGGTAGTGGGCATTTTTGGTTGCAAGGCCAAGAAGTGTTTGTAGAGAGAAGGAGTAATGAAAGTATAAGCCATCTCTCAATCCTGAGCATTTTCTGGGTGACAAAGTTCAGAACACTATGATCATAATTCTTCATACAAGCCACTGTTCCTTCCCTTACCTAAATAAGTGGGAAAATGTTGACTTGTGAGCCTCTGTAATATGCTGTTTGCATGGTCAATATTGAGATGCCTTCCCATGGGCAGTCTTACACTTTGCCATGGCCCACCTGCCCTTATCACTGGACCCCGTGGTACCTAGAACTCATGACTTTTTAAAGAAACAAAGAACTGGCTAAAATGGAGATTCCTGCTTAACAGAAAACCTGGCAAAGGCTGGAAATGCCCATAGGCACAAAAGCTGCTAAAAAAAATGGAGGTTCCAGAGGCAACATAACTGTGAAATGGGAACAGCATGAATCCAGCATATACAGTTCACTTATAAATTCAGAGAGTCTCTAGTCACATCCCCCAACTATCGGAAATGCCCATAGGCACAAAAGCTGCTAAAAAAAATGGAGGTTCCAGAGGCAACATAACTGTGAAATGGGAACAGCAGGAATCCAGCATATACAGTTCACTTATAAATTCAGAGAGTCTCTAGTCACATCCCCCAACTATGCAAGCTACTCAGTACTCAGATCTGAAAAGCAAGGAGTACCGCTCTGAATACACCAGTGCGATGAACCCAAAACAAGGGTCTGAAATTCTTCCCTGCTGGCTTACTGAGAAGATTGAGTGTTCCGTGACTGCAGTGATGGCTCACAATGGAGACAGCAGTAAATTAAAATGCTTCCTGCTGGCAGCACCCACAGGAATAAGGGGGCCTGCATGCAACTACCTTAAAGCAAACAGAAACATCACCACCCTCAGCCAATCCCAAAAGCAGAGTGAGAAAACAGCCAAAATGTGTAACAACAATCAGCAATGGGATGGAGTAGAAAAATGTGTTTGTGTCAGAAGAGCTGCTTCTGAGAAACAACCCTGCCCCAGTGGCCATGTGACCTGGGACAAGTCACCCCACCTGCCTGGCACTATTATGAGCCCGTCTCCCCAGCACTGTGAGGACAAAGAGGTAGCAGGACGCAGGGCGGGGCCGCGCACAGTGCCTGGCATACAGTGAGTGGCCAGTCAACTCAGTTTCCTCCATTTTCCCTAGGATGTCTTCCCAAAACACTATTTCACCTGCTGGTCAACTGTACAACTTCCTGATTCCTCTAACAAGGACCTTGGAACAGTGCCTCCTATCACTGAAAACCGCACAGTGTTTCTGTGTCCTGGTACATCATTGTAGAAGGATTATACTTTAAACTAGCATGTCCTCAAAATTAAACATTTCAAGACGTACACACATCTTGTAGGCATCTTTTTACTTCTACAGGCCTCAGTGTTCCTCTTTCTAAAACGTGACAATGAAAGCACCACCATGCCACAGTTTTTTTGTTTTTGTTTTTGTTTTTTAAGGATTGAGGTAATGAGATTAGGACAGGTCCAGAAATGCAATAGGAACTTAATAAATGTTGGCCATAATCCTTAATAATATACGCAAAATATTATTACACATGTTTAACTTTCAGACTACTACTCAAGTTTAGAATATCAAAGTATTTGCAAATACAGAAAAATATTTTTTGAACACAATCTTAGTCTAAAAAATCTATGAAGGCAATTCAGATACTCAGGACAACTAAGGTAGCATAGATTCTCAACTTACGGTGGGGCGATGTCCTGATAAACCCATCGAAAGTTGAAAATATCATGAGTCAAAAATGCATTTAATACAACTACCTACCAAACTCCATAGCTTAGCCTAGCCTATCTTAAATGTACTCAGAACACTTACACTTGACTACAGTTGGGCAAAACCAACTAATAAAAAGCCTGTTTTATGATAAAGTGTTGAATATCTCATGTAATTTACTGAATACTGTACTGAAAGTGAAAAACAGAGTGGTCGTATCGGTACTCAAAGTATGGTTTCTACTGCGTGTATAAAAATGTGTATCGCTTTTGCACCATTGTAAAGTCTAAAACTTGCAGTCGAACCACCGTGACTGTAATTTTTCTCGTTAGTTTCTATATTGCTAAAATTATTAAAAACCTTCTTATGAGGAATTCTGGGCAATTTAAATTACATTTATTTCATCTCTTGGCTTGATGTTTCACAAAAGATACTTATTAACATTTTTTTGAAAAATCACATTCATTATAAAATAAATTTCAAGTATTAAAAATACAAATTAAGTGCTACATTTCAAATGGGTAGAATTTAAAAGACAATTATAAAGCATGGCTTCCCAATATTTGGAAATATCCATTATTACCAAATTTTATTAGGCATATTTGCACCACTATGGATGTGATAGCATTTTAACAGGCATGCACTGTTAAATTTAAATTGCAATTTTAATTGATAATAAATTAGGTTTGAGATTTGTCATAAAAAGGTGTTTACATGCTACGACACTGTGCTAACAAATCCTCCAAGGCACTAATGGGTCAATCACTACTAATGAATGATCCCTTAACATAAAGGGGTACACTTCATCACCATCAACTTACTAAAGAAATTAATGGGCTAGCTCAAGGCTGTGTCTGTTGAGCAATTCCTGGGGACACCATTCACAATGTATTCTAGAGATGACAGCACAGTAGAATCCTCACCCTGACACCGCCTTTAAAAATGTGCCCAACTCTTGACATGCTAAAGGAAATACACAAAGAAAGCTGCCCTGACATGTCAACATAAATTCCAACATGTTCCATACCCCCATTTGAGATTAATCTCACATATCTGAAGCCAATGCTTAACATGGAAGGAAGCTGTCCTGACCCTCCATCCACTGAGCAACACATGGGACCCTCTTAGGACCCAGGTGCCAAGCTGCTTCTCTGAGAGATGATGGATGTATTTGGATCCACAAATGGTCACACCAACCTTACGAATAAAAATGCCCAGTAGGTGACTAGGGTTAGAAACAGCTGAATGTGATAAAAGAAAGTCAAGATACACACAAGGTTTCCTCACCCTAGTAATCTCATTTAGTCTAGTGTTCTAAACAAGTCATTGAAATACCAGGGCTGTACTCAGGCACGCTGACTTTGAGGGCTTTGAGGGGCGTTAACAGGGTAATGGAACGGGGGATTAGGCTAAAGCTTCCCAAGGTACACTGTGGTGCCCCCACTGAGTCCCTCATTAAAAAGCTGCTGTTCTACAGCTCAATGGAAAATGTTATTGTTTAGAAATTAGGCTACATTTCCCCTTAGGAAAAAAAAAAATCATACATTTGACTGGTGTCTTGACAGCCTATAAAAGTCCATAAATTGTTCCCCAAAATAATAAAATATTAATACACACTTAGTTACTGACCATAACAATGTTCAATGGGAGGGGAAGTTCACTTATAATTCTTATTCAGAAAGCCAGAAACCCTCATACATTTGATTGGTGTCTTGACAGCCTATAAAAGTCCATAAATTGTTCCCCAAAATAATAAAATATTAATACACACTTAGTTACTGACTATAACAATGTTCAATGGGAGGGGAAGTTCACTTATAATTCTTATTCAGAAAGCCAGAAACCCATTTTTTCTGACTACCAGTCACAGCTTTAAAATAGTGGTCTTGACAGAGGCAGGCCCACCCACAGAATACATCATTTACATGTGTGGCATTGGAAAAAAGAAAAAAAAAAACTTTTTATTACGGAAGCTCCAAATGTATATGAAAATAGAGAGACCAGTATAATCCCATATTCACATTCTCACCCATCTTCACCAATTATCTGAACTCTTTCGCCACCTCTGAGATCCACCCTCAGATTATTCTGAAGCAAAGCTCTATGTGAATTTTTGTTTGTCATAACGATCGGAGTGTGCCATTGGCACTTAGAGGAGAGACATCAAAGTTGCTAGAAATCCCACGAAGCCCAAGACAGTCTCTAAATACAAACTCTAGAAAGGCCACTAATAATCCAGCAAGGGAATGCTGGTAGCATCTAGTTCAAAGAGAACAACTTCTGCACTTGATGCTCAAGCCACAGATGCCCACAGAGCTAAGATCAAACCCAGGAAAATGGCAAATACTGCTCTATGAGCACTCATGTGCATACAAGTATCTTACAAAACCCCTGCCCAATAAACCGATTTTGTAAGTAAAGAGAATAGGTAAAAATAGAGACTTTATAATCAAAAGTGAGGATATTTAAGGTAAACATTAATTAAAAAAAAAAAAAAAGATAGTGAACTCAGACTTACCCATTTGGAACTTAAAACTCACTGAAAAGCTACCAGCACCAAAACAGTATAGTATTAGCACAGGAATAAATGAGTGGACAGGGCCAGGACTCTAAGTCTATGTGGCAAGTTACTACATGGCAATTCTGTGAGAAAAGGGTTCTTCACTTAGTAAACAATCCTAGCAATCTGGCTTTATTTCTGGGGGAAGGAAATAGACTCCCTCCCTCACAATATATACGAAAATAGGTACAAATGGATTAAAGATCTAAATGCAAGACATACCAATTATAATGAATTCAGGCATCAATCATAAGACAAACCATTATTTTATGTATCACTGAAAGAAAAAATACTACTAGCTAAGCTATGATACATTATTATAAGAAACAATTGCAGAGATGTGAAGGTATTAAAAAAAAACTATGCATTTTAGAATTGATGAAATATTACTTGATAACCTAGACCTATTCCTATTAGAAATATTAGAAGAAACTTTAGGAGAATATTTGTATAGTTGCAGGTTAGAACAGAATAACTGCTGACAGACTTGACTACATAAAGGTTTTTAAGTTCTTTATGATAAAAAGGTCCCATGCACAGAACTAAAATATAGGCTGAGAGAACACTGTAAATGTTAAGACTGAAAACGCATTAATACCACCCTCCCGCCCCCGAAAAGAAACCACTCCTTAAAACTGATGAGAAAAGGAAAACATCTAAAAGAAAGTGAGTGAAGGCTATGAACAGTTCACTAACAGAGGGTCAAGGACAACGGCCCGTAAACACATGCAGTGCAAATCTTTAAAAGACAGCATTTTCTATCCATCACAATTAGCAAAAATAAAATCCAGGGATGGTGTGGGGAAGGAGAAAGAGGTGCTGCTACAAAAGTTTCATTAAGAATGCTAACTGTAGCTACTGAAATCTATCAATGTGGGTGTGCTTTGGCTTAGTAATTGCAATTTGGAGAATCTAGCCTATAAAAATAAAAATAAATAGAATTACGTACCAAAGATGTTGACTGCAGAGATTTTTATTAGCAAAAATAAAAACTGAAATGAGAAAAAAGCAAAAAAAAACCCTACTAACTTGTTCTATCAAATAAATAATTGAATAAATTAGGCAAATTTATATTGTAGGTGATATAACTAATTAAAATATGTATTAGTATCTGTATGTAATGACCTGAAGGATGTCTACACCAACCCCTTAAGTGAAAAAAAAAAAAAAGTAAGCTAGAGTATAATATATATAAGTAGCCCATCCTTTTGGTAAAAAAGAAAAAAAATTAGCAATCCACTCTCTCTGGATATTTATTCCTATAACTAGAAAGACATAGAAATAGACAGAGCAAACTGTCAACAGCTCAGAGGGGAAAGACAGACAGACCAGCCTGCAGATTCAAATAGATCCTTTCTCTAAATAAATAAAATTGGAATTTTTTTTCTGCGTCTGAAGGAGGCTCTCCTCTGCAAATCTTTCTTAAGTCAGAAGGTCTAGATCTGAGACACTATTCTGCTACTGACAGTTGTATATTTTCTATATCATCATCTAGAGTCATTTCTTAGATATAAATTGAGAAAACTAGGCTAGATAGTCCATTATCAATATTCTATTCTACTTTTTTATAAAACTGCAAGAGAAGCATAATCTTTCCATTGTTTACACAATCTTCTTCAATAAAATACAAACTTTATGACAAAATATATGAAAACACAATCTGCTCTATTTTCTCCTCTACTTTTTTATAAAACTGCAAGAGAAGCATAATCTTTCCATTGTTTACACAATCCTCTTCAATAAAATACAAACTTTATGACAAAATATATGAAAACACAATCTGCTCTATTTTCTCCTTCTAAACACAAGTCCAAAAAAAGTACAATTGAAATGAAGACAAAAATAAAATAATTCACTCACTTCTATCTAAACTGAGACAATTTCTCCCCAAAATAAATTGTTTTGGGCATTGTTTAGGTTTAGAGGCAAGAAATCTAGTACCTTCAATATCACTCCCTGTGTTCAAGGAAAATCAGTGAGGTACAACTGAAAAACGTACTTAATTTTAAGTAAAACACAAACACTAGAAGAGCAACTCGCTTGTGATGCCTCTGGAAGCATCACACAGCTGTTCACTTTTGCTACAGACAAGCCACAGAGGAAGAAATGTTCTTAAGTACAGCAGAGCCTGGATGAGGGTTTTTCTACCGGCACAATAGGTATAAATTAGAACTGTTACTAGCTCACTATTGATACAAACATCCTAACTATTAAATAGTCAAATCTGAATGTTATACTACCTCTAAATTGTTAAAAATCAATTTTAGCAATACATATTTTAAGCAACTTCTGCTCATGGTGCATATATAAACTAAATTTAGCAAGTATATTCAAATACTTTCCCAAACAATATTAAAAGCAAGTCCAAACTAAAAAACTTCCAAGTTTCTAAGACAATTCTAAAACATTTGAGTGTCGTACGTATGTTTAAGTACATGAACTCAAAATGTACTCTTATTTGTCCTTATCCTGGCCATAAAATATTTCTACTTTACTTACAATGATCCTACCCTAAAGTTGCTACTATCACACATGAACTGAAAAATCTAGTCAAGGGACCTGTTCCATTCAGCAGCCTTCCTTCCTGTTACCTGGTCACAACCCTCTTGCCACTGAAGCCACATTCCAAGACAATTAAGATTTCATAAGACATGACTTTTATTTTCAAAAATTTAGATCACACAAATTTTCTTCATTGAGAAAGAAGTTATAAAAATTGAGTCATTCTAGCTCCATAAAGAGCATGAAAAAATTAGTATAATGAACATATTGCTATTTTTCCCAGTTGTTACAGTTTCTTTCTACAAAGAACAAAACAAAGTGATATAGTCTAAAAAATCTACAAATAATTTAGTTCTACTTTAGATCTATAGTCAGTATTTTAAAAAATATATAAATACACATATTTCTTTATTAAAGACAGAAAGAAAGCTAGAATCAGATCAACAACACTTCACTGTTGTGTGGTAGAACGAAACTTTTAAAGAGGAGAAAATAATTTCATTTCAAATTTTTCTTATCTTTTAAGAGGATTTAACTTCTATGAACATCATAACAGATTTGCACCACCTGGTGGAAAAGCAAAGATTCAAACACAGTTAAATCTCTTTATTACAGAGTCTATCTTAACTTCTTTTGGATCGAAGTCCTTCTTAGGACTCTGATGAAAAAAGTCAGGATCCCTTCCTCTCCAAAAAGCAGGCACATACATGCACACTCACACAGGCGCAGACTCAAACACATAGACAATAAGCAGTTTCAGCTATTGCTGAACCCATTCATTTATCTTTAGGCTTATATTTCCCCTTGGCTGCCCAGCACCTGAATCCTCACCCTACAGTTGGGGAATCCACCGCTGTGTGAGTCCTGGTGGGCAGCCAGGCCCGATGCTTGCCCCCAAACCCTCAATACAGGATTTCAGAAGGGTCTGTGCTCCCCACCAAGGTGCATCCAGGGTTCTGGCTCACAGCTTTCTTCCGCTGGTTCCTGTCTATCTTTTAAAGACCGAGACCCACCTGTGTGTGGATTATGCCAGCAGCCTGATACCCTTCCAATGAACTCTTTCTCTGTGTTAAAGTGTCTGCTTCTACTCTTGGCCGGACTGTACATACTGTACTTTATTACAAGCGTATGCCAGGAACCCTGCCCTCCCCAACCCCCCAACCTGCACACCACACAACCAATCCTATGGCCTTCTAACCAATTTGGCACCAGTGGAATAAATGAGGTTTCAAGAGCGGACTGTACATACTGTACTTTATTACAAGCGTATGCCAGGAACCCTGCCCTCCCCAACCCCCCAACCTGCACACCAAACAACCAATCCTATGGCCTTCTAACCAATTTGGCACCAGTGGAATAAATGAGGTTTCAAGAGCTACTGGAAGACAAGGAAAGAGGATGAACAGTTGCAAAATGAAAGAACATCACTTTTATTAGAACTGAAGCAGGATTTCCACACCCAACCCCAAAGAGATGCTTGTTTGCCAGGACATCATACACATGGCTCTCGTTGGTATTTGTGACAATTAGGTAAACTATCCTTTTACTTTAAGTTGTGATCTTTGATAAATAGCATGGTTTCGATCAGAGATGACCAGCAAACCTTTAATGAAAGATAACTGGTAAAGAAAAGCGAGGTGGCATAGAAACAAAAGATAATTCCTGTTGACATATGCATGTCTTTAACTAACAAAATACAGGTGTGCACCTTTTGCCCTGTAGGGGTGGCATATGAGGACAAAGACACCAATGCTCCTTCAGCTGAGCTGAGGAAATCCCAATTTGAAAACGGCAGTCCTGGTTTTCGATATAATCCCAGATTTTTTTTTTTTTCTTAAAGTAGAAATAGACAAATCTAAATCCTGTTAGCTTACATCAACAAATAACAAAGACCGAGAAATGATAAAAAGTTTGCCCAAAGACATACAGCTAGTCTCTAACAAGAGATAGCACCACGGGTGTAATAATATCTATTTGATGTACCAGTTACCCTGCCAGGTATATTACACAGGGTGCCTATTTTAATCCTCACCACAAATCAGTGATGGATGTATTATACTCATTTTACAATGTGGAAAATGACACTCTGAAATTAAATGGCTCATCCACAGAGCTCATAAGAGACAGAGTAGAGATTCGCATTTGTTAACTTCTAAAGTTCACCTTGGTCCCGTCCTGGCTTTAGGGCCTGGGAAAGGGGAAGGGTGGTTCTTAAATTTTTCTGTGTGCTCTATATGCCTTTGCAGTCTAGTAAAATCTATGGATCCTTTTTCAGAATGTTTTTAAATGCATAAAACACACAGGATAAAAAAAGGAAAACAATTACACCAAAATACAGTTCTCGCGCATTAAAAAATGCAATTGAGAAACAGTAATATCTGTGCTTCTTTATGAAAGCATTAAATAAGACCTAACAGAGCACCTAATAACTACGTATTTTGCCTTCAACAGAAAAGATATCAACAGATCAAAAGATTAAAACAAAAAGAATTTGCATGAATTAATCTCTAACAGATATGTTCCTTAATTTTTCCTACACAGGATGCCTGAAAAAAAGAAAAAGAAAAACAATAAACGTAGAATTTATTATTCAGATTTCATTCTTCATGTTGAAGAATATTTAAAAACAAAACAGCAAAACACTGCTGCTACCTATTTAATACACTAAATTCTTTGCTATAATGTGCAATGAAACTTGTTTTCCAACCACACATAACTGCATTATCCACAAATATGTTCATATTCAGCATAACTCAGCAATAAATTGCAGAAAGGAATATGGTTTCATGGATCAGTAGTCAGGAAATGTAATTTTTGTAACTTTTTCACCATACAATCTCACGAAAATCATCACTGATTGCCTTGGATTGGATGTTCTCCCCCGCCACCTGCCAAAAGTTGACCCCCAATGTGACAGTGTTAAGAGGGTGGGAAATCCTACTATGGTAATTGAAAGGTGGAGCCTTGAAGAAGTGACTAGATTACAGGACCATACTGTAGTGAATGAATTAGTAACGGTGGTCAGGGGCGTGGTTCTGAGGGCTTTAAAAGGAGAGCGCATGAGGAACTATCCCTCTCTCTGCTCCACCATTTTGTGTCATCTGAGACCCCTAGGTCACTGTCACCACCACCAAAGAAGACCCCCACCATAAGTGTTCCCTGTAGGGTGGACTTCCCAGCCTCTGAAACTGTAAGCAATAAATTTTGTTTTCTTTATAAATCACCCAGTTTCAGGTATTTTGTTATAAGCAACAGAAACAGACTAATACACTGATCAATACATGAATGATCACAATAGCAAATACACAAAGAATCTGACACAGATGAATATCTGTTTTGATTCTACACTTCTCTTAGGTGTACTAAATAGCCAGACAACCAAAAGTGCCCAACAATTACTAGAGTGGGGCATGACTAACAAGACAAATAATGCATTAATGCCTGCTGTACTGTTTTCAACGGAAAAGCTGCAAGTAAAAAGAGACAGACCTCGTCCACCCTAAGCATGATGTACACTTCTTCCATGACCCACTCCTCAACACCCACTCCCTCCCTCACTTCCACGCCTCACTGTTCAATTCACCCTGGAGATTAGCCTTTACCCACACCGTTGCCTCTGTCCAGGAGATCTGGCCAACGCCTGTTTGTTCTCCAAGACCCAGCTCCCACATACATCATCTTCTCCAGAATGCTGCTCTTCTAACCTGTACTGTTAGCTGTTTATGTGTCCATCTGCACGACCATGTAACATGTAAGTCACCTGTGGAGCTCTGCACACCCCTGAGGTCTACAAGAGGTACCCACAATAGGGCCTGACAAATTAACTGTAGGGTCAACAGCAAATGCTCAGTCGATGTCTGAAATAACTTAAAATTCTCATGCTGTTGCCACCCTAACAAAAGTATTTCTACAAACACCATATAACTATATAATTTATATTATTTATATAGTTTCCAAAGGATTTCAAAAATTATTATTTTTAACATCCACTAGTACATAGGATCATTTTATTATTATCCTATATTAAAGGATATTTAAGGCACTTCCAGTATCTTGCTTTAAAGACAACAACAAATTGAGATCTTAGAGCAAATAACTTTTTGCTCCTGTTGAATTATTTCCTTGGGATAAATTTCAAGAAATAGAAATCCTGGGCAATGGAGTTTATTCCTGGGTATAAATCTGCTGAAAGCTCTACTATGTCATCGACAAATGAATACTACTGTTCCCCACAAGCTCAGAAGCTCTGGGTGTTATTTCTTTAGAATATCGAATGCATTGGTAAATCACAATGGTCTACAAATTGTTCACATTTTCACTTTTTATTGCAGAGAATAATTACCCACATATGACTTTATCATTTGTAATTTCCTTTGTCCATTTACCTGTTACCTTTTCATATTCTAAAATAAGCTACCTTTTTAATATTAACTTTACTTGTCAGTTCTGAAATAAATATTTCATATTTTTATATCTGTCATGCTTCTTATTTCTGAGTTTCAGAAACAACCAACTTTGCTGATATGCACACAGGTCCACAGAGCAAGGACACATGAAAAGCAAAATATACTATGTGCAGCGTTCCACTGAAATTAGACTTATCTAGATTTACCTGTCAACGGGTCTGGACACTGCACCCCTCTGAACTGTTCTCATCGTTTCATTAAATAAAAAGAAAGAAAGAAAGAAAAGCATGATTGCATTTTTTTCCTAAAACAGGAAAGCATATAAATTTGAAAAAGATAATGTGTTATTTAAATGTTAATCTTATTTTCATTTACAGCATGTCCTATCGACAGAATTCTGTAGAATGAGTCAGGATACTTTCAGAAAAATTAATTAGTGACTCCAACAAACAGACATACTCCAAATTTATTTTATTTTTCAAATAACTTGGGAATACAGAACAGTTTTCACTGTCACAGTCTAAACTCATAGATCAATTTTAGCCAAGTCTATGCATGTGTATATACAGTTGGGCCTCTGTATCGTGGGTTCCACTTCATGGATTCAACCAACTTTGGTTTGAAAACATTTAAAAAAAAAAAAAAGTCATCTGTATTGAACATGTACAGAACTTTTTTTCTTGTCTTTATTCCCTAAACAATACAGTATAACAACTACTTACACAGCATTTACATTGTATTAGGTATTATAAGTAATCTAGACATGATTTAAAGCTTGCGGGAGGATGTGTACAGGTTATATGCAAATCCTATGCCATTTTATATAAGGGACTTGAGCATCCACGAATTTTGGTATTTGAGGGAGGTCCTGGAACCAATTCCCCACAGATACGGCGGAATGACCGTATGTACCAACATACAGACTCTGGTACATGTATACACACACTTTCTGTAACCAAAAATAATAATAGCCACATCCATGAGGTACCAGTAGCTCTTCATGCATTTGGTACCAAGGGCTTGATTCACACAAATGATATTTTTGCCAAATCTAACATGTTCCCAGCCCCAAGCTCACTCAAGTTATTTTCTCCAGTATATTTTCACTGAGATCCTGCACTTCCAGGCTGTTGCAGTGACATGTTAGGTCAGGATGCCACATGCGGCCTGGTCCAACCCTTGGGTCAAGAAACCATGCCATTGGTCCAAGCTCCTCTCCTCACCCAAGGCTCTCACCCCTGAATTCCTCTCTCCTTTCAGGCATCCACAATGAGGGGAAATCAGAAACTTATAAGTAGGTTTTATGATACTGGAACACAGAGAATTAGTTATCTGTGGACACAGAAAGTAGAGAGAATTCTCATGGTTGGGGGGTAGCTTTCCCACCAAATAAGAAAACACATTTTCTCTTCCCCATCCCTCCTGGCAGCTTTAGTTGCTCTGTGGCCCTTATCACTCTGCACGTGGTGTTATAGTTTGGGGCTTCTCTCTCTGATCGAACTGCAGCATCGCTGGGGCTAAGACTGATGCCAGAGTCACCTGGGCATCCTCCACAGCACTCAGTGGGCACAGTGCCTTGCAGGACAATTTATCAAACATGTGCAGAGTGCACAAGAAAAAATATACAATTTATAAAGAATAGAAAGTCTAAACTTTTACTTCATTTAATAAAACTCTTCTAAAATTTGTATCATAGATGCTATTGCCAAAAGTACGATTTTGAAAGCCTGAGGGAGAAAAAAGTAATCATTTTATAAACCTGTTACAGACTTGTCTCAAAAGACACATTGATATCAGTGTTTCACAGAAGTACAAGATTCAGACCAACATGCACATACATAACTCCACACTTGACTCTTGCAACAAATGCAGGTATTAAAAGACCATTTAATGTTTACGAAATCCATTATTTAACTACAGCACTTTGGCTGCATCACGTACATTACTGGCATGTGTGAACTGTTACATCAGACCTCATTCCGGACAGCACACAGCTGCAAAGCCAAGTGTGAGGTGACTGTCTATAAAAGATCTGCATAATCCTGTCCACCCTCTAACCAGGGACTTCCTGATTTCACTTTACAATGAATGAGCTCTGAATCCTCACTTCCTACATATCCAAATTCCACGATGGCTATATTGTAAAATGTATACCTATCCAAGTACTTTATTTTCAAGAATTTACACTTGATAAACATACCATCCACAAAAAAACAAACAAATAAAACACTATGCTACTGTAAAGTAAAATACAAAGAAGAATTACCTTCTCAGTTCTAAGAATCATACAAACACATGGCTATTATTAGGATTTGGATGTGCCATAATCCAATAATGTCCTTCCCAAAACTAAAGATGACATTTTTTTTTTTCCTTTTTTTGTCTTTTTTTTTCGTGACTGGCAACGGATCGCAACCCTCAGTGTCGCGCCCGTACCGGACCGGGACCGGCAACGGGATCGCAACCCTCGGTGCCGCACCCGCACCTCGCTCAGCCAGTGAGTGGCCGGTCTGTATGTGGGATCCGAACCCTCAGCGGGAGCACCACCGCACTCCCAAGCGGCGCACTGTAGCAGTGCGCCACCGGGCCGGCCCGAGATGACATTTTTTTTTAAAGGTGAAACTGGAACTTGATGTAATCAGAGTTACCACTTCCTCTATATTAACTTAAAGATGGGGCCTCTAAGGTTGAGGAGAGTGAGGTCTGGGTCCAGAAAGATCCAAGAACATTTCTCTGTAAATTATTTGATAATCTCTATTACAGACCTTGTTTTGCCCCCTCCAGTGATGACCTGAAAATGTCTACATAACAATGTTATTTATTCTCATGTGCAGACCTTCCCACTAGATGAAGTAGCACATACATGTATACATGTGTGTGCATGTGTGTGTGCAAATAGGCTCAATCACCATAAAGTGACAGGAAAAATTTCATTGGCACTTCCAGCACATAAAATTTAGATTTTAGAAAGGAAATCACTATGAAATATTGGGAACATTGGATATCTAGCAAAAAGCATTCAACCAAAATGTACTCAAAAATACATTGTATGTTTCAATTACCATATAAAGTACCAAATTATTCTATAAAAAGAGAACACTTTTAAAGCAGATCTAGGTAAAGCAAGAAAGAGATAAATTTAGTGAAGAAAAAGTTACCAAAACTACATTCCCAACCACAAACTTGCTGGGTGGGTACACTAACATTCACTGCTCACTTACTAAGCATTTTACCTATGTTATTATATTTGATCTTCAAAATAACCCATAATGTAGGTATTATTATCCCCAATTTAAGGTGAGAAAACATAGGCTCAGAGACATTAAGTAACATCCTATCACTCACAGATCTCCTAAGTCATAAAACCAGGATTCAATCCCAATTCTAGACCCTGGCCCCTCCCCCCCCTTTTTTAAACTAACCCACACTTTCATCACAGTCAGTTCAAGTGTCCATCCCATCAGCAAGAGAACTCAAAGGCCAGAGTCCTGTTCGAGGCAAGCAAGAGACCAGCAGACTAGCCAGGGAATTAATCAGGATCTCTGGGAGCTGGATAATCTCTCCACATGTACCCCCGGTTGACCAGAGACTCTGCATGCATGTTGCAGACACCAGAGTGGGCTTGTGCCACCTGCATGTCCCTGTCTGACAGCAGCTGCGCGTACACACACAAAGACACAAGGGGATCCAGGTGAAGGTGCAAGCCAGGGCAGACGTGAGGACTGCCTGAGATTTGAAAGTGCTCACCCCACACGGATCCAACATGGAGAGTGAAAGCTTTGCTGATTCATCGTCAACCTCTGATCCATCTTTGGCTGAACACAAAACTATATGGGCTGAACACAAAACCCCTAGGAAACTTGGATTTAAAGTAAAAAACAAACCTGAGCAGAGACATCAGAAGCTACCCTTCAAAGATTTAGTCCAGACAAGTTACTAAACAAAATAACAAAAAGAACAACTCATGAGGCAACAAGAATCAGCATCCAGAGCTGCTAAAATCCTTTATCTAAAAGGTAAAATATTCAACAATAAATTTGGAGACAAGAAGAGAAACAAGAAAGTGTGACCCATACTCAGGGGAAAAAAGCAATAAATAGAAAGTGTCTCTAGTATCCCCAGATGATGGATTTAAGAGATTAAGACTTCCAAGTATCTATTACATGAATATATGGTCAAAGAGCTGAAGAAAGCCAGGTTTAAAGAATAAAAATAAAGAATGATTATAGTAACAAATAGTCTCGCTAAATAGAAATTATATAAAAAAAAGAGAGAACCAAGTGGAAATTCTAGAGTTGAAAAGTACAATAAATGAAATAAAAATTTTACTAGAGAAGCTCAACAGCAAATTTGAGCTGGCACAAAAAAGAATCAGTATACTTGAAGAAAGCTCAATGAAAATTATCCAAGCTGAGGAACAGAGAGAAAAAAGATTGAAAAAATATAAGTAGAGCCTAAGAAACCTGTGAAACATCAAACATACCAATATATGTGGGATGGGAGAAAAGAAAGAGGCAGAAAAAATATTGGAAGAAATAATGGGCCAAAAGTTCCCAAATTTGATAAAGACAAAAACACTAATCTATGTATCTGACAAGTTCAACAAAACTCTAACCAGGTTAAACACAAGGAGATCCACACCTAAAAACATCATATTGTTCAAAGACAAAGAGAAAAAATTTGAAAGCACCATGCAAAAATCAATTCATCTAACACAGAGAGAGGGGGGAAAAAAAAAAGATAAAACAGCCAACTTATCATCGGAAACAACAGAGGCCAGAGGGTGGTGGCATGTGCAGAGTGCAGATAGAAAAAATACCAAAAAAACCTATCAACCAAGAATTCTATACCTAGAAAACTATTCTTCAGATAAAACAGCCAACTTATCATCGGAAACAACAGAGGCCAGAGGGTGGTGGCATGTGCAGAGTGCGGATAGAAAAAATACCAAAAAAACCTATCAACCAAGAATTCTATACCTAGAAAACTATTCTTCAAAACTGAAGAAGAAATAAAGACATTATATGGATTTTTAAAGAGACTCTGTTGCTAGAAGACCTGCCTCACAAGAAATGCTGTCTGAAATCCTTCAGTTGAACGAAAGTGACACAGGTAACTCGAATCCACAGGAAGAAGCGGAGAGTGCTGCAAATGGTAAATATGTAGTTATATATGACTCTATTAATAGTTTTTCTTGCTTCTCTTAAATTCTTTTAAAAACATAAGACTGTAGGGGCCGGCCCGGTGGCGCACTGCTACAGTGCTCCGCTTGGGAGCGCGGCGGCGCTCCCACCGAGGGTTCGGATCCCACATACAGACCGGTTCCCACTCACTGGCTGAGCGAGGCGCGGGAGCAACACCGAGGGTTGCGATCCCGTTGCCGGTCCTGGTCCGGTACGGGCGCGACACTGAGGGTTGCGATCCGTTGCCGGACACGAAAAAAGACAAAAAAAAAAAAAAAAAAAAAAAAAAAAAAATTTTTTTAAATAAAATCAATAAGGGATATATTTAGAACCAGAAGATAAAATAATGCTGAAAATAAAG